>NC_137979.1:56906164-56920256 GCF_963924665.1 Micromys minutus
CAAGTGGAGCTCTGGATCAGCAAACCCATATTTCTCTCTCTCCTTTTCTAGGAAGTTCATTAACAGGAAAAAGATTTACAAAGAAGAGAAGGGGAAGGGAGAAAGACAATTGAATGCTTAGATCTCTCTCTCTCTTCCCATGATGTCTATGTAAACTTCAAACAACTGGCCAATTTTAGATAATGGTTTTATACATACCAGATATTTTATACATACCAGAAAGGTATTTATATCTGGAATCAATAATTATGTTAACATAGTAATGATGATGTTTTTAAACATATATTACTATTGTTATTATTATATCACACTTAAGAGGTCAGAACACAGCACGGGGAAGCCACTAGATATTCCTGATTGCTTGGCCCTTTCAGGTAGGTCACCACAGTCTTTAGTCATACAAGAGAGACTGAAGCTATTATAAAAGGTCAGCTGATGAACACAGTATGTGCAAGAGTCTGCACCACTCTTCTTTATTAGCTTACCTCCAGATCATAACGGGATCCTTGTGGCATTTCCTAAAAACAAGGATGGGAAGAAAACAAAAGCTAGTTTGCATCTCTCTCTGGTCTGTGTACAAAGTGTGCAGAACTCGCCTGCCAATGGTTTCCATTCTCCTGTTTCCCACACGTGAAGTAACATTTGAAATATAAACATTGATGTTTTAATACATCATGATGTTTTAATAAATCATGAATAACTGTGCAAACCGTCCTGTAACTATGTTCTCAAAGTCATTGGTACCAGGTCGTTGTAGCAATTAGCATTCTGTGACTGCAATAAATGGGCAAGACCCAAGGCAGCATATAGACAGAATGCTTTATTTATATGGAAGTTTCCAGAATGGGAGTTTATAAGGAGGATAAGGCAAGGCAGCAGGTGGCTGGAGTAGAAAGCTCAGAGATTATATCTCCATCTGCATAAAGAAAGCAGAAAGTGAATTTAATATAATCCCTCAAAAGCCACCATCAGTGATGTACTTCCTCCAGTAAGGCTGTACCCTATAGTAGTTCTCAAACCTCCCCAAACATTGCCACCAACTGTGGGACAAAAGTTCAAATACAGGAGCCTCTAGGGAACATTCTTATTCAAAGCACCACAACTGGAGATACATCAGATGTCTTTTCATGCTCCTTATTTCTCAGTTAACATCCTTTCTTCAGTTCTTAGTTTTCTTTCTTGCTTTTTAAACTAATTTATTCACTTAGTTTACATCCTGAACAAAGTTTCCCCTCCCTCCTCTCCAGTCCTCCCCTGTTCTCCCTCCTTTCCCCCATCACCCATCTTTCTCCTCAGAGAAAAAGTGCCCTTCCATGGATTTCCACCCACCTTGGCATACCAAGCTGTAGTAGGACTAGGTGCGTCATCTCCTATGGAGGCAGTTCATTGAGGGGGAACAGATCCAAAGCCAGGCAATAGAGTCAGAAAAATCGACTGCTCTGGTTGTTAGGTGTCCCACATGAAGATCAAGCTGAACATCTCACACACACACACACACACACACACACACACACACACACACACACACACCACACACACACACACACACACACACACACACACACACACACACACATACACACACGGCCTCAGTCTTTGGTTGGTGGTTCAAGTCTCTGTGAGTCCCCTGGGCCCAGGTTAGTTGAGCCTATAGGTTTTCTTGTGTTGTCCTCGAGCTCTCTGGCTCCTTTAGTCCATATCCCTCTTCTGCCAGATTCCTGAGCTCCTGAGTTGTACCTAATGTTTGGCTGTGGGGTTCTCTGTCTGTTTTTATCAGCTGCTGGGGGAAGTCTTACAGAGAACAGTTATAGTAGGTTTCTGTCTCTCAGTACAGGGGAATATCATGAATACTGTGAGGGATGGGCTTGCCTTCATGGTCTCAAGTTGGGCTAATCATTGATTGACTATTGATTCCCTCAATTTTTGCTCCATTTTTATCTCACCACATCTTACAGACAGGGTGAATTGTGAGTCAATGGTTTTGTGACTGGGCTGGTGTGTCCATCCCTCTCTTGGAAGTCACATCTCCTTACAGGAGGTGGCTATTTCAGATTTCATATCTCCTATTGCTACATGTCTTAGCTAGGGTCACCCTCGTGGGTTTCTGGGAGTTTCCCTTGTTTTAGGTTTCTGGTTCATCTCAGAGATGCCCACCCCTAGATCCTAGTTCTCCCTCCCTCTGTCCTACCTACATTTGAACCATCCTGATGGATAAAGAAAATGTGGTACATTTACACGGTAGAATACTAGTCAGCTATTAAAAATAAGGACGCCTAGAAATTTGCAGGCAAATGGATTGAAATAGAAAATATCATCCTTCTGAGGTAACCCAGTTCCAGAAACATATATTTTTATTCACTTATTCGTGGAGATTAGCCATAAAAGAGAGGATAACCATGCTATAATCCATGGACCCAAAGATGCTAAGTAACAGGAAGACCGAAAGGAGGAAACTTGAATCTCACAGAGAAAGGGGACAACATAGACTTTTCTTTCTAAACTTTCTTTGGGGGGAGAGGGAAAAGTCGCTCAGTGAGACTGAAGTTCACTTATTGGGCTGGTAAGCTCCAGAGGTCCACCCTTTTCTGCCTCTCTGGTGTTGGGGTTACAAGTATCCATAACCATTTCTAGCATCTTATGTGGGTTCTGTGGGGCTAACCTCAGGTCTGTTTGCTTTGTAAGTACCTCAATGCCTGAGCCATCTCCCTGATTGATCTCTATCCATTAAACTCTCTTCTGGTGTAACTGAAGTGAAAAGAATAGAAACTAAAACTAATTTTCAGAAAGGTGAATGCAGTTTTCATCCACATCTTTATTCATGTGCTAAGATAAAAGCCTCCCTTGATGGGAAAAATGTCTTGCACTTTCAGTCAATGACACTAAATCATAAGCTCGTTCCTGTTCAGCAGTAAGAATTAAATAACTTTATAAGGAGAGTTCCTGTGAGAATGAAGGATGGGAGGATCCATCACATGTGGCTGACGTCACAGTAACTTGCTAATGATGGAGAAGGGAGGTGTTGATAGGATTCCTGGAGACAATTTTATTTCTGAGGCATAGTTCCTAAACTAGTTGCTTATTTTTTTTAAGAAGATAAGCATTAAAAGAACTGCGAAAAGTAAGAAAAGAATTTTAAATGCCTAATTATCTACAGTGAGTTTTCTACTCAATTGAGTTTATTAAAAAGTTCCCCCTGCCTCTGTGTCTGTGTGTATGTGTGTATGTGTATGTGTATGTGTGTATGTGTATGTATGTGTGTGTATGTATGTGTGTGTATGTGTTTGTGTGTGTATGTGTGTGTATGTGTTTGTGTGTGTATGTGTGTGTATGTGTATGTGTTTGTGTGTGTGTGTGTGTGTTTTCCTTTGGGTTCTTGTGTATGCTCATTTATATGAGTTCACACATAGAGGTAGATGCCAGAGGACAATCTGGTTGTTCTCAGCCACAGTCTACCCTTTTATTAATCCATTGCCTTTCACTGTCCTGACGCTTACACACTAGGCTAAGCAGGCTGCCCATCAAGCCCCAGAGATAAACTTATTTCTCCATCTCCAGTGCTGGAATTAGAGTTGTGTGTCACGGGATTAATATTTTTACATGGTTTTTAAGAACTGAACTAAGATCACAGGTTCCTCCCTGGCACCCCTCCCCCCACATGTGATACTTCTTACTGTTTTAAAATCAGCGAACACATGAAGCACCGCTTGGGGACTGAGAGAAATTGATGCATAGATATTTTTAGTTTTTGAGAAAAGGTTTTGTTTTAGTTGTTTGTGTATGAATACTTGAGCACATGAGTAAGGGGTACCCACAAAGTTCCAAAGACAGTATTGGATCCTCTGGAGTTAGAGGTGACCCTGAGTTGCCTAGGATACAGAGAACCCAGTAGCTCTGCGTGAGCATTATGTACTCAATAACTATGCCCTCTCTCCAGGCCTAGAATATTATTCTGATTCTAGAATTTAGGTATAATCTGGGTTCGTTTGAAAGCAGTTCAAGTCCACATGAGAATACTAAAATCAGCAGGACTTTGTGTCTGTAGATGACAGAATAACCTGATCATTTTATTAAAAAAAAATGGTGAATGTTTACAATATAATAGAATGCTATGACAGGGCTTGAAATTCCACAGTCCATAGGCAAACTTGCTGGGTTTTGCAAATAAAGTTTTATTGGAAACCAAAAAATGATAGTCATTGTGTCCAGGTTGCATGTGGCTCGTGGTGCCGTGATAGTATAGTTCCGTGGCTGTGCCTCAGACTGAAGAATACAAAATGGTTCTTTTCAGCATTCTATAGGAAATGTTCGTCCTCTGCTATACAGACTGCGTGAAGCTGTACCCCATGTCACATCTACAGTTCTTTTGCTTTTTGGCATGAAGGATGACTGCAAACCCTACATGTATGCGTGTTTGAGTGCATGCCACGCAATGTGTGACACACACCTTTTCAAAGTAAGCTGTCAATAGGCAGTCAGTCCATTGTCTCAGGTGGATACCTATAGTGTTGCTGTTAAAAAGATAAATGTCTCGAACTGCATGCTTCAGCTGAGAGGTAGCTGCTGTACTGTCATGCTAATGGAACGGTTATGCTGTGAGCATCTTCAAAAGTATTACATCACGCCAGATAACTGGACTCTGACCCTGCACAGAAGTCACATTTTTTCTCAGCTTGGGACCTCCCATCACAATCCCAGAGTCAGCAAAACTAGGTAATTATTGGCGTTGTTTCACACTTCTACATGTACCTAGTGGGACTTTCTCCACACTTTTATTATGGTGACTATTATTGAAACCACCAAGCATTATTATACATATACAATTAAGCAATTACTGCAGACACCTGCTCCATGCCAAGTCTGAGAACGGCTGTTTCGAGAGCAGAGCATGAAGCTGTCATTAAAGCCAAACCAACAGTAAACCCAGAGACAGATTGGAGATTCTCTGGGTGCCGTAGGGGTAAGCACACTGAAATAGTCGCGTTTTGTTTTGCTTTGCTATTAAAAATTCAGTTGATAATTAAGACTTCCACATTTATGATCATGGGTCCTCCTCACTGTGGGAACAGACGGGAAAAAATCTTTCTCTAGAGTTATTAAATGGGAGCCCCATTTCCCCTTGATAATTTATAGTGAAATTATAACAAATGAAAAAAAAATCCTATAAAGTCAACAAGGCATATAAATTGGGGGATTTCCTGCTTAGTCTGCAAAATCATACAATTCACTAATAGCTCGAAATTAATTCCAGCATAGCTGGGTTGTGTTAGAATCCAGGGAACAATGTTGCAGAGGGTATGTGCTTAAAAACTCTACTACCTCAAATAACAATTCTTGTTGAGCAATTATTACCTAGTCATTTATAAAGCAAAGACATGTATTGGGTTTCTGTTTTGTGGCAGGTTTCAGAGATGTCATGGTCAGGACACTGAGAGAGAAAATATTTGCATTCTAATGAGCAAGTAGCCAGAAATCCCTAATTTCCTTCAGAAGGTACTTCTTGAAGGACGTATGAAAGGCCCATGGTTGATTGTGGATAGAATATACTGATGTACAGAAATGACAAACCACACGCAAAGCTAACCAAATGGAAAGATTCTTGGAGTAAATCTGCTGAGACTAAGAATCACTCCTTCTCCTACAGTTTCTTTCTTTCTTTTCTTTTTTTTTTCTTCATACTTACTGTGCAACCAGTGTCCTGTTTACATCTTAATTGTTCCAGAGCCTTAGGGCACAGCTCTTGGATCTAGTCCCTCCTCTTATTTTAAGTCTTAGATTCTATCGCCTACTCCACGAATAATTGCTATCATCACAGTAATGGGAACCAACATTAAATCCAGATCACACCTCCTCATTGAGAGGCAGCCTTGCATTCTGGGCTTCTTACCAGTTGACCTGTCTTCTCAAAAATCGTATAGGTACCTGAAATTATCCTTACACTGAAATAAATCACTATAGTCATTTATAAAACACCCCCTGGTCAATGTTCTGCGCAGATGAACAAAGCCAGAAATCTGTTCCCTCACAAACACTTTTCTTTCATAAAAACCTTTCTCCCTTTAGGGCAGTTCTGCTAAAGCTGTGAGTGAGACTGCTTTTGAACACAACGCTTACTATCTACCATCTTTGCCATTACCCACTAGTGCTATCAATCTGTGGCATTTGTACAGATAACTGTGATTTTTCCAGTCTATCCTCTATTTCAGGCAGGGCAATGCACTATTACACTACTGTCATTGTAACAAAAACACTAGTGGTGGTTCATTTCTAAAGAGAAGCTTATAAATGTAAACTTTTGTAGGGTGTGAATGGATGTTACAATTCATGACTGAGTAGCCTCCTTATTTTAGAATGCCAGAAAACAATGCATTATAATAGAAATAAGAGTAAGAGAGACCGACCTGCTCCCATCCCTAACCAAGAGGTTAGAGAGGGTGCTGAGAGTCCACACAAAGGTAGAAACAACACTTACCTATGGTCTTTAAGAAGACCCCACTTCCACTGTGCCACCAACTCCCACTATCTGGTGACAACTTGGTGCAGAGCCCTGTGGGGTCCTCACTGTAAATACAGAATCGGTCCAGCTGTGAGTCTGTTGATGCTACTCCATGCCTCCCCTGACATCATCGACAGGACAAGAGGGAAACTCAGGCATCAAATCTGACTCCCATCTACCATCTCTTTAGTCTAGTTCCTGTCACTGTAATTTCCCAGCTTCTCTTTCTTTACTGCACATACCACACTCTCCTGGCACCCTGATCCATTCTGCTGCTACTTTTTTCCACTCCATTTTCTGGCCTCCTGAGGGCCTTCACCGTATGCCTTGGCTATGACTTCTGGATGTCTGCTTTGACTTGCCATTTATGGGAAAAATGACATCACTATTGTTTACATTGTACTCATTCATTTCTCCTGATTTTTGCATCGTTCATGAATACAGAACACATATATCTCTAGATCACTATTGTAATCCTGTAATATAATACCTGTTATATGGTGAATCATATAATCCGTGTACCACCAGCCAATCACCTACCTCTGAACAACAGTCATGTAGGTTATGACAGAAGACCGTGAACTTGGAAATGAAAGGCGAATTCAAACCTTAAGTCTGTCAGTTTCCCCTCCTACTTCTGACAAATTAACTTACCCAAAACTCAGTTTTTAATAAGTATAAGTACATCATACTCATGGAATCATAGCAAATGTCAAACAGGTCTATAAAAAAAAATCAGTGCATTTAAATTTCTCAGGAAATAATAGCTCTTGGCAAAGATGTTGAATTTAATCTCCTATAAGGTGGGGTTTGCATGAATGCATGCCTGTGTGTTCAAAAGACGCTGATGTCGCCTCATTTGATATTATGCTTTGCTTCTGCCTCATTTCATTCCTCTTTGGTAAGCATTCATTTACTTGTGTGTGTGTGGGGGGGTGTCTGGGTGAAGGAGAATAACTTACAGGACTTATTTCTTTCCTTCAAGGATATGAGTCTTGGAATGGAACTCAGGTCATCAGGTGTGACAGCAAAGCACCTTTACCTGAAGAGCCATCTTATCCTCATCCTGCCTCACTTCATAAGACCACATATTTTCTTTATACACATGAATTCTTACGCCCTGTCTTGATTTAGAAATATTATTTCCTGCTAGGGCATCCACTCAGCAGACCCTACATCAAAGGCCACTCACTATTCCCACGGAGAACTTCCTTTGTTCAACATCAGAAGTCACAGTTGCTGATTAATTGCTCTCTTAGTTTCCTGGTTAACTGCATCACGAATTTCCATCAATTTGATGGTCTAAAACAAATCAAAATTTAAGGTTCTGGAGGCCATAAGTCTCAGGTAGTCTTGTTGCTCTTTAAAAGAACTGCCTTTCCCAGCTCACAGAGCTTTCATTGCTTGGTACATATCTCTTTTCTTATAGCACTCATGGCCAATCAGGTTTTCTAATGCCACATCCTTGATTGAACATTGGCTCTTCCCTCTCACCAAACTACATTTAAGAACCCCATGATCTCATTAGTCTTTCTACGTGGTCTGTTGATCCAACTTTGTTAAAGTTGTTTAATGAGCAACTTTACAATCATCTACTGCCTTTTTTTCTTCCTTTTGTCAAAGAAGAAGATACATAGTCAAACTCCAGGGATTAGGATGTGGACAGAGGAGGTTATTATTTTTCCGATGACAGTTACTCTGTGTTAGACACTGCACTAAGTACTTTATTGATATAAGCTCAGTCACTTTGCTCAGTTGTCATTGCAGGTATATGTTATTGCTTCATTTTTATAGTTTACAAAGAAACAAAATAAGAAAACTGTGACCAGGTTACATCTTTTTTTACATGTACTTTATGCTCACTGTAACTAGTAAGATTTTAAGGCATACTATCAAACCTTTAAAAAAAAAAAACAAGTACTGACAAAAATGTATTCATATACTGTTATACAAAAATGCTTTTAAAATCTGTACATTTATCTTTGTTTTTTAAAAATAAAGTTGTTCAATTAAAAAAAAAATAAGAAAAGAAAACTATGGCCAGTGAACTTTCTCCTTGCTCATGATGAATCATTGGAAGGCTGGGGTTTTGATGTTATTTCTGTCACTCTATCCACTTACATGTTCTTCACATGAGATCATGAAGTAAGGCATGGGTAAAGATCCTGCTGCCCCATCTTTATTAGAAGATGATCTCAGGTGTTTGCCCCATATACCATGAAATGATTGAGTGTTCCTTACTGTTCAGTGTGGAACTAAGCAGACATTGTCTTTGCATTAATTTTCAGCAGTAATTCTGCAACATCAAATATTGAAGCAGATATCCATTTCCAAACAAACATTTCTTAGTATGGATATATGGAAAGCTAAATCTCTAATTGAGAAAAATAATTTTTTCATTCATCTTTAATGGAATAATAGAGTTATGTGTATGTATGCATCTATTTACAATGTTCCTTAGAATTTTGAGTAGAAGATTTGACTGAACATTGGGTTCCTCAAAACATCTTATCTCTTGTGCTTCTTAACATCAGCCCAGTACAGCAAGATTTCTCCTCTGTGAGTGATATTACTCTGCTCTTACATATTGAATTTTGTTGTAAATGTCATTAGTATGTATTTCAGTGTGTTTGAGTCATTTATGAAGATGTGAATTCTGTAGTCTGTGCGTAATATGTGCCTGGGTTACACTCCAGGCTGATACAGTTCTAGCTCTTAGGGGGATCAACAGGAGAGAAAAAATTGTTTAGTCAGTTTTACTGAGTGACAACTTTTGAGCAATCCAGATTCTGTTCAATAAGTGTCTGAGCATTTTTTAGTGCAAAGACGAGCTAGCTCATCTTCTTACATAGTGAAGATAACACTAACTCTGCAGATTATAGATTTAATCGGTAACATTCAGCATGACCTTACAAGGTAACCAAGTCAAACTGAAACCTCCCTTCTCCCTACACAAGCTGTTTAAAGAAAAAAAAAACCCTCTGTTTTAATTTCCTTATCAAACATTTCCTTTCCCATGGTGCAGATGTGGGGCTGCCAGCTTTGAAGAGTGACTTTGTTTTAGTCCGTATTTCCTGTCACTTTTGACATTTGGGACTGTGCTGAGGTAAGAAGAAGAAAGGGAATATGCTTTTCAATTATTCTGGTGGATGTAGAGACATATATCACCTGTATCCCAATTGAGGTACTGAAGCAGAATGATATAATTTTTTTTTATTTTGAGTTATCTTGATGAATTGCAAAAGAAATAATGTCTTACTACAGTAGAAAATATGTAAGCCTGCTGGGGACATAAAACATAATTCATTCTCAGAAAAGGCTGAGCTCACTTCCTGGTTGCTGAGCATATGAGTTACTGAAATTGCCACTGTTTTGCTAAATTCTGGGTTTAATAAGTCCAACTCTTCTGTTGACAAAAATAAATAGTAACACATTTAATATTTTATATTATTATTTTTCTTCCTTTCATGACAACTTTAAAAATTTTAGTGTATGTGTTATATATCGCTGACTACAAGGAAAAGTATGTTATATATGTTTTCGTGGATCAGGAGGCAAAACAACTGTGTACATTAAACACAAGGATAGAGAGAGTTAAGATGGCAGATCACATTTGAAGGTATTTATGCTAGACAAATCTTACAATATATATAAAATGGAAAAACTTTCTGCCATATTTTAGGCTAAGTGTAGATGATAAACTTATCGTAAACTTTAGAAATGCCCATTTCACTCACATTTATGTATTTTTAGACACTGCAGTACTACCTGACCTAGAACTCACTCTGTAATCCAGCCTGGTCTTACACTACAAGCAATTCTCTTGCCTCAGCCTCCAGAGTACTGGGATGGCAGGTGTGATCCAAGTCCCTTGTCAGGGACATGTAAGAAATGACTGTAAGATCTTAATGAATGGTTCCTATAAGAGAACCAGAATGCCATGTGAGTGGGGGTCAAGTGAGAAATTGAAAATTTTATAACAGTAACAAAAACTAAGGGTGTGTGTGTGTGTGTGTGTGTGTGTGTGTGTGTGTGTGCTTGTTCAACTTAGTAGGTCAAGAGTGAGTTTCAAGTATCTTCCAGTCTCTAGTTCTAAGGAAACTGCTTTTCTTGGTCACAGCAGCAGTATTTCCTCTACCCAGTGTTTGGCAAAGGTATCAATGTTATCTCACCATTTCAAAACATGGAAAAGGCTGGCAAGAAAAAGAAAAACTGGCACACATCACACCAATCCAGTTTGGAGGATTCATGCTAGAGTTGAAGGAAGAGGGATGTGAAAGAGTTTCACAAATGCTTATCAATCTTCCCTGCTGCTTACAGCAGAAATTTGAGGAAAAAAAGATGGGTGAGGACACCAGGTTACAGCTCTCCTTTCTGTTAGGCACATGGAAGGATTCCATCTCTTTGTCTTCTCTAGTTGAGGCGTAGCCAAGGACATGCTGGAGGCTATGAAACCATAGAAGACATGCATGCCAGGTCAAAGATGAGTCTCTCTTTTCTCATGACAGTAGTGATTTATAAGCCTATGGCAAAGCTGTGTCTCTATGCCAATCAGCCTTCACTATGCAGAGACACCTTAAGTATTAAACATTGCAAAGCCACAAAACCCACAGTTGTTGGTTTGGTTAAATTCAGAGAGTAATGAGCAACCTCAGGGTAAGCCTCCTACCGTTCTAAGACAAGCTTCTTGCTAGGCTGGCAAAACATCTCCCTGAGGTTGTGGGTAGTCATTTTCACTGCAGAAAATACCTTCACTCCTATGTTCTACATGTTCTAACCCCCTGCCTACTTTATATGTTGATAAAGTTGTATAGTATGGTGTGCTCTTATCCCTCAAAATTCTGGAAATTTGTCCAGTAGGATGGCGTTGACAGGTATGGACATGTTTAGATCATAAGGGACCATTATGAAAGGATTAATGCACTACTTATTTGATAGTTGGTTGGTTAAAAGAAGAGAATCCAATAATGAATATTAAGGTTAGCATATCACTAGAAAGTAAAGCAATGTTCCCAAGTTATGGCTGTCTACTTACATGTTACATGCCAATTACACTGACCACTGAGTTCTTCCACATTGTACCAAGGGTTACAACAATTAAGTTCAGCCTTTCCAAGCTTAATGATGTATTTTTTTTTAAACTGGGAAAAATATTTTCACGTTAGTCTATAATTTTACAACCACGACCAAACTGGACTATGAGCTATTTCATCAAAAGCGATCAGGTAAGCCAAAGCCTCGTTCATACTTTCTAGGTAAAGACAAGAAACTCATAATTATTTCAGAGAATAGCCTAATTTCATTCAGATCATTAAAAGTTGCTAATTACAGAAAGAAACAACAATTTCATCTTTCAGGATGAGAATTTGAGGGATAAAATTTTTCTCCATTATTAAATATTTAAATCTTTTTTGGTCATGTATATGAAGAATCATTGATCATTTTTACCCCAGTTATTACTGTGTTTGTGTGTGTGTGTGTGTGTGTGTGTGTGTGTGTGTGTGTGTGTGTGTGTGTAATTATGGCTTCTTGCATGTGCATGGGTGTAGGGCTTGGTTAATAGAAAGCATGACTCTGAAATGCTATAATCTAAGGTTAATTTTAGAAATATTTCTTTGGAATAGTTAGGAGAACATTGTGGCCTATTTTTAAAGCTAGCAAATTGGATTTAACTTGATCAGATGCTCCAAGACTTTGTGTGTTGACTCTTTACAAGCTCTGCCTGTTTAGTTCTCTACATTATTACATAAAGGAGCAAGTGTTTGAGGTAAAATAATTGAGTACATTAACAGTCTTCATGAGACATGACCATGCCCCACCCATATTCCTCAAAAGGAAGAGTTGCTGTATAGCCGCAGGGTTTGTAGCTGGCAAGAAATCAAATCATCAAACCCTTATGTTTTCACTCTGCCTCAGGCTATGGGGTCAGACTATGACCCAGGAACTGCTGTCATATCATAAACAGTGGCTGGATTGGCCAATAGTCCTCCACAGCTCCTTGAAGAATTCATTAACAAGCAACCTGCCATCCACCCCTGCTGAGTTTTTTACTTTGTCTCCCCACCCGCCTTCCTCTTCTGTCCTTCTACCTTACTTGGACTAATATAGATGATTCTTACTTCATTTAATTCCAAGATAACATTTTCTGGAGAAAACTCAAACTGTGGGAGGACTATTGAATAGCTACACATGGTAAAGCCACATGAAATTTAGAATTCGGAATTAACTGCATCTACTGCTTCACCAGAGACAAACCAGTCAGGTGTAGGCTGGAGGAGTAAATACATGACTTCTATATTTGCATGTTTATACCCAAAGATTAGTGAAAACTCAGACCTGATCAAAGCTATGTGGAAACTCATATGTGCTCACAGTGTTGAGAATAAGTCACTCACAAGTGCTGAGTCCTACACAGGACACATATATCATTTCCTCTATGTGTCAGTGAATGCTGTGAGAGAAGGAACAGTGGAAAAAATGTTAAGAGGCAGCGGATGGGCAGGAGTACCCTGACATGACATGGCTGCTCCACTCATAAACTCATGTCAGGTGTGGCTATAACAAGAAAGGGCCTGTGGACATTCCACTGCAGATAGAGAAGAGACTTGAGAGGCATCATTGCTGTTTGAGAAGCCACTGACTGTTGATGGATACAGGGAGAAGAGAGAATTGTTTTAATCAGTGGTGTAGCCAGTAATTAACCCTTCCCCCTTACTTCTGTAAACAACCACGGTAAGTCTCACCCCCCCAAAAGCTCAAAAACAAACAAAATACTAAATAAAAAATAGAAAATCAGGGTGACAATCCATTGGGAAGGAGATGTACAGCATCAATGGAATGGGAGGAATAGAAAAGAGAATAATGAGGACTGTTTCTGATGAAAACACATCATCTACATATACGAACATTGTCAAAGAATAGAGAAAGATCAAATCTGCTGAATTAATGATTGCACTTAAAAATGCTTCTATTTAATCACTCAAGTACTTGACATACAGCTTGGATTCTATTTTTCATCTTATCCAGCATTGCTGTGGGAGTCTGTGTCAGAGGAGGGTGGCTCATAGCTGGGATGAGAAACAGTGAAGAGGAAGCAGGAAAGCATGCGAAATAGAGAGGCCTCACTGGAAATCATGAATGTAGAATCTTCATGCACTGTCTCTTGAGTGCCAATAGATTAAAAAACACAAAGATGAGTGAATGGGGTGAGAGCTAATGGACAGAGGAAGAGAGCAGCATAGTATGTCTGTAATTGCTCTTTGCTCTTTTCTGTCTGTGATGATGTTTTATCGTGCCTAGCACAATAATTGTAGGGCAATCCAGTTTTCTCTTCCATGCAGATCTGCTGGCAACTGTAAAGTCACAGCAAAACATCTAAAAGAGTAGTATAAAATTCACAAGGTTGTCTAGTAATTGGTGAAGTTGAACATGCAGTCATGAAGAGTTAAAGCATCAGAGGTTGTCTGTCCAAATAAATTTGTTTCTAATCAAAGGCTACTTTAGGGGATTATATGGAAGTGTATGTGCATTTATCTCTGTGTGTATGTGTGTGTGTGTGTGTGTGTGTGTGTGTGTGTGTGTGTGTGTGTGGGTGCATGT
>NC_137979.1:56920456-56972381 GCF_963924665.1 Micromys minutus
CAAGCTCATCTATCTGGGAAACAATAGCAGTGAGATAGAAAGGAAGTTTTTTCCAAGTAATGCTTTTCCTTAGCAAAGTTACAATCTTAGAGTAACTGCTGAAGGGAAAAGAGGTTTCACATGGGCAGGGAAACACCCAAGTATTATTTGTCTTGTTATTTTGTTAAGGACATTTCTGAAAAGCTGTGGCTGTTGCATTTTAGGTTTGTAATTGCTTCAAATGGCATATGCCTAGCCATTCCTCTCTAAGGTAACAGCAGCAACAATAAACAGTACCAATCTAAGTCCAAGCACTCACTATTGAAGGAACCACTGTTTCAAATATTCCCCAATAGTGTATGGCCATATGAAGTATGCATGGCATACTTCTATACTGCAGAAATTGTTACAGCTATGAGCTGTAGGTAGTAACACTTTCTTCTTTAAATGCTTTGGCTTTAGTCTTGTTTCTTTGTTGAAATCATAATTTAATTATAGCATTTTCCCTTCCCTTTTCTCCCTCCCAAACCTTCCATATACATTCTTTATTCTTCTTAATTTCATAGCCTCTTATTCCATCAATTATTATTTTATGTGTAATACATTTGTATACACATATATTCATAAATATAACCTGTCATATCCATATAAAGTACTTGTATGTAGATTTATGTTAAGTTGATACCTGATTGGACAATGGAGGTAGGCAGAGAACAGGTAAGAAAACGGAAGAGGACAGGGAAAGAAAAAAAATCAAGATAAAGCTGGGGAAAACAGACATAGATCCTGGTGGCTGTAATTGGACAAAGGGAGATATACATATTTAAAAGGATTACATAAGTCTTTATCTCATATAGAAGGACTATTGGATGTAATCTTATTGTGTAGAGGGTTTGTGAATTGAGAATCTATTATATAAACCTGTATGAAAAGTTACCAAACTTTGAAATGATGTTTGTGACAGGCGGTGGAGGAAAGACTCTGGGGCGGTAATTCCACCCAGGACCAAGGAAGTAGGGCAGGAGGAGTGAACCACCCGGGAAGGGAATCGTGTGGAGTGGGTGTCATGCGGATCCAAGTGGCTGAGTCCGTGTGCACGGCTCCACACTAGAGTGGCATCGAGGCGTGAGACCGAGGGTACTGATAAAAGATTACGTCATCTATTTACTATTTACTGTAAACGTGCATTTATGCTTTTAGGACCGACCATTAGGCACTGGGCTGGCACCATTAGGAAACCCAACTGGCGTGTGCTTTCCTGGAGAGGATTTCCTTTAATGTTCCCCAGCTTTTACCCAGTTTCCGTAGGGTTGAGGCTTTGTGGACTTTTCCCCTTCCTGTTTGGTGTGCACACTGACACATTTCTTGTCCATCTCACGTTTCACTGGCATGTTGACCGCATATTTAATCTTGGACAACATGGTTCTCTGGGCCTCATTTCATCGTCTGAAGCATAAGGCATTTGGCTTTAGTTTTAATAGGGTTTAAGTGATTTAACCCATGTTAGGCATTTCAACCATTGCCTGGATTAGATTGAAACCAAGTTGGTGCTTCCCTGGGCCAATGTATCTTATATGGGTTTTATAGATTTGGTAGCATATAAATTGCTTTCAAATCTAGCTTAGTTTTCCTACTTCACGTTCTATAATTAATTGTGCAACTATGAGCAGATTAAACTGAAATTTGGAAAAATGCTACCAGAAAATGACCCTTTGAAAAGGTAAAATATAAATTTTCTGTAGAAAATTCGTAGTCTAGTATCTGATTTAAGGGGGGAATAAAATAAATAAAAATGGAATGTGGTAATATACATCTCTAATTCCTATACTTGTGAGGTTGAGGAAGGGGCATCAGGAGTTTAAGGTCATCTGGCAGACACATTCAGGCCAAAGTGTCCCCAGTACAATGATGGACTGGTGAGTTTAAATACAGTCTGCTGCCGTTAAGAACTTTTCAATATTGATAACAAAACAAGAAGCCATATGTACCCACGCATCTACCTGCACATGTAGACACGTGTCCAGTGAAAATCAAGGGAGAAAGGGAAGATGACATTCCATGTGTTCCTGGTTTCAAACATGAAACACTCCCTGCTGTAGTCCAAAGGGCCATCTACTTTGAAACAGGCCAGTGACTATGTTCTGATAGATAGGAAGAAAAGGGCTGGCCTCGGATGCACGTGGTAATGGCTAGAAACTGGGAGTATTCCCACATGATCTTTTCCACTGATGTTGTTGCTTTAGCCTAGTTCTTCTACTGTGTCAGGACAGAATAGAGGACCTGCTGGGAAATTCCCATTGAGCAGCAGTCGCTGAAGTATGAATGAATCATCAGCATTATCAGGGAGCAGAGTGAAACGTACAACGCAGGCTTGTGGCCCCACCGGGAGCAAGGAATGCAGTGGCACTAAAGGGATCACACTCCTACACAGATGTGGGGCATTGGTTGACGAAGGTCAGTCATATCAGTGTTGGAATACTCCAATTAATATCCATTCTGCTTGGTTTCATTTATGGGTCGGATTCCATAATCTGATTTTGTAATGTCATTTCTTCTTGTTATTCATAAAAGGAAATTTGATTTATTAATTTATTCTGTTTTGATCTGCACAGCTTGTAAAATATTTGGTGAATATTATGGTACAGTAACTTCTATCCCTTATGGCTTCTAATTAGTTAAAGCTGTTATCAATGAAGAGATCCCTATGATAAAAAGGGATAGAAACCCTGGTTCCCCTGCCACTGTTGCCTTTCCTTTAATAATGTTACGCCTGATGTCACTCAAAAATCATGAGGGACATCAAACTCAGTGGTGAAATACAGACTACATATCTCTCTCACAATATGAATTCTCATATTGTGGTATGGTAATGTAAAGCTGTGATTCTAAGTCTCTAAAGGCTGATCTGAAAGGATAAGACTCCTGAGAGTTCTCACCACTCCCACTGGCTTTGCTCCTCTGGCTCCCTAGTACCCGAAAACTCTCCTCCTTAGATCTCTGATCTTTTCTGCTGTCCTCACTGTGCACACAGGCATGTTAGCTCCCTCTCTGAACACTTACCCTGTTTTGCGTTTTAGTACAAATACTTCCAAAATGTGCCTCCAGGATCTTGAACACTGGAAGAAGTAAGTGTTCAAACACAGAATGAGTTCCCTGTCCCCAGGAGCATCCCTCTAGGGATCTTGGTTTTAATTTTCCTCAGCTTACCCACATCACCAGTATTACTCTTTTGAGGTCCACACTCTGAGAGGCCTCTGTCATAGTTTATTTGCAGGATACCATGTCTCCTTTATGGCTTATGAATGGGGGCCTTTTCCCTTTCCACATATAAAGACAATTACAGTTTAACATTGTTCTTTGGGTGCTTTGTTCCTGAAAGATGTTCCTATGTGTCCCTTCCTTCTGTTCCCAAGAATCATAGAAAGTATCAGGCTAACCTAGCTGCAGTGCATTCTGGGGCTCTTCACTGAGAGCCTTCCAAATATTCTCCTTTTCCTCATTTTAAAACGTTAGCACCCCTCCAGTGGTCTTTTTCTTTACTACCGTGACTCCCAACTTCCTTAGTGTCTTTATTATCTATGTAAACCATCCAAGAATCCAATACAGTTTCTCTGTCATTCCCTCATTTCTAATCCCCTCCTCACTCCGGTTCCTCACAAGGTTCGAATTCTGTCCAATGCTGGCCCAGGCTTAAGATGCCATTCACAATCAGATGCTTCTGATTTACAATGACAAGCGTGGGGAGTGACAAATGGACTGTGACATCAAAAGTAATGCCTGCCAGTGTCTGGGTAGCAGTTTAGAATGTGTTCAAAGTGTTAGACAATAGGCTGAAAAATTGTAGCTGTAGAAAGTGTGGGTAATGCATATTATCAAACCTTAAAAAAACAAGTACTATGAAAAAATATTCATATATATTTATGCTAAAATGATTTAATCTGTATATGTATCTGTTTTGTTTTAAAAAGTTGAAAAAAAGAAAAAATATGTTTACAATAGAAAAAAAAAACAGTATGGAATGCTTACCAAAAAGAAAAAATGATATAGAATGTTTGTTTACTATATCCCTGGCTTTTCTCCTTTTCAATTTGCTACTAACATTGCTCTTAATTTGAACAATACAAATATAGCCTAGATCCTAGCATATCAGATTAAGAATCCTCCAATATCATCCATATTCTTTTATTATATCCATTTCTATAAATGTATGTGAATAACCTGAATATTATCATGATATAGACCATTTTGCATAAACAATGGGATTCATGTGGTCAGATGTTTTATGGATTTGAAAGATTGTATACCTTGATATTTCAAGGAAGTTGGTTTCTGAGCACAAAGTTGATTAGTTTTCCTTGGATCATTACATGACCCCTAAGTCCAGCCATTCCCTACTTCTCAGCAAGCAATCACAGCAAATGAAAACATTTTGGAGGAAGCAGTAAGAGAAATAAGCAAGTGTTACTTTAGGAGGCTGGCCATGAATTCCGGTTTCCTTAAACAACCATTAAAAGCCTCATTAATGAAATGCAGTCAGATCATTAAGGAAAGAGCTGACTGCAGGTGCAGGGATTTGTCCAGAATCCAGTTAATGCGAGATGCAATCAGATAAGAGTTGAGGCCAATTAATAAATGACACGGGAAATAGGGAAGGGAGAGAGCTTGAATGAGTTCAGGTAAGATTATGAATACAAATATTTCAGGAGGGAAATAAAAGGAAAACAATTCAGAGAAAGGGGCAGATAAAATGACAGAGAGTTATGATTGGGAAACGCCCACTACAATTGCAGTAAAAGTGAGGTAATGATCAGTGATAATAACTGTAGGTGTACCAGTGACCACCTTCCCATCTGTCCACTGCCAGGGAACCTTAATGCCTAATTATACTCTGTTAAATATCCTGATAAAACCCTTTGTTTATTTCCTAGTACTCTTAGAGAGCAAACATTTCATTTGCAGGGAAAAAAAGTTATTGTAAAATTGAGATTCCTTGTGGATAATTGTGTTGGACTGAAGTTTCTTTTGTTTTAAGCAAAGAACTTTTAATGTGATTTTCGAAATTGCATACTGTTTTTTTTTTTTTATTTGTGTTGGTGTGTGCATGTGCGCACACGTGCATGAATGTGTACCTGCCATGCTTGCATGTGATGGGTAGAGGACAAGTTGTGTAGATGTTCTCTCTCTTCACTGTGTACAGTTTAAACTAAGGTTTGGTGAGTTAACTTTATCCACTGACCAGCACTTGTAGCCCAAGATATTGACTGATTACTAAATTAGTTGACAACATTAGTAAGAATTTGAATATAATCAAATTTTCTATTTTTCTTTTTATAACAGTGAGAAAATAAACCGATCAAATGCAACTTAAGGGAGGAAAGGGTTGATAAGGCTTTGATTTCCTGGTTATAATACATCATTAAAAGTCAGGGCAAGAACTTAAGGAAGACCTTGAAACAGAAACCCTGGAGGAACACTGCTTACTGGCTGACTCACAGGCTCATGTTTCATTGGCTTTCTTATAAAGGACAACCTCTACAGAGACTGGTGACATCCACAGCAGATGGAACCTTACTAAATCAATCTTTTATTAATCATTTTATCCATTTATATTTTAAATGGTATCCACTCCCTGGTTTCTCCTTCACAAACGTCCCAGCCCATCCTCCCTCTCCCTGTTCCCTTTTGCCTCTGTGAGGATGTTCCTGCACCCACTCACCTACTCCCACCTCACTGTTCTTGCATCTCCCCTATGCTGGGGTATCAAGCCTCTACAGGACCAAGGGTCTCCCCTCCCATTGATACCAGATAAGGCCATCCTCTGCTTCATATGTATCTGGAGGCATGGATCCCTCCCTGTATACTCTTTGGTTGGTAGTTTAGTCCCTGGGAGCTTTGGGGTGTCTGGCTAGATGATAGTGTTCTTTCTATGGGGTTTTAATCCCCTTCATCCCCTCCAGTCCTTGCCGTAGCTCTTCCATTGGGGTCCCAGGGCTCAGTCTGATGGTTGGCTGTGAATATCTGCATTTGTATTAGTCAGGTGCTGGCAGAAACTCTCAGGAAACAGCATACCAGGCTCCTGTTAGCATATACTAACAGCAATAGCAATAGTGTCAGGGTTTGGTGTCTGCAGATGGGATGGATCCTTCGGTGGGGTCATCCCTGGGTGGCCTTTTCTTTAGTCTCTGCTCCAATTTTTGTCCCTGTCTTTCTTTTGGAAGAAACAATTCTAGGTTAAAATTATTGAAATGGGTGGGTGACACAGTCTCATAACTGGGGACCCTGCCTATCTATTGGAGGTGGTCTCTACGTGTTCTATCGCCCCTTTGTTGGGTATTTCAGCTAAATCATTTTACAATCACAAAATGTACATACTAGCCAATTGCTCAAAGGGCCAATCTGATATAGGCAAACCCTCAATTGAGATTCCCTTCTTGGATGACTATAGGCTCTGTCGTGATGACAGGTAATGCCAACTTATTATCGATACTATGTAAAAATTCCTGCAAAATACAAATGCTTGTTTCACTTAAAAATTCTATTAATAAAGAGTATCATTGCTTCTGATGGAACTTGTGTATTCAAAAGAAATCGATTTTTTAGATAAATTCCATACACAGAGCCCTTGACCGTGGTATGTTTACATGGTCAGCCCCAAAGTAACAGGCATCTCCCTGCTCTGTTGCCCAAGACCTGGCATTAGTCATATGTCACCAGACCCAAAAGGTCAACTATCTTCAACTCTTCTGAATAATTATATTAATGGTAAATACAAAAAGGAAAGGATTTGAAACTACAAGTTTTATGTGGTAAAATGATTTTTCAAAGGAATGTTTTTAGCCAGGCAGTGGTACATGCCTTTAATCTCAATACTCAGAAGGCAGAGGCAGGCAGTAAAAATTGTCATCTTTCCAGAAGCAATCTACATATTCAGTGCAATCCCATCAAAATTCCAACTCAATTCTTCATAGCGTTAGAAAGAGCAATTGCAACTTCATTTGGAATAACAACAAAAAATCCCCAGAATATCCAAAAATATTTTCAACAATAAAAAAATGTCTTGGGGAATCACCATCCCTGACCTCAAGCTGTATTACAGATCAATTGTGATAAAAACCACAAGATATTGCTATAGAGACAGTCAGGTAAATCAATGGAATAGAATTGAAGACCCAGAAATGAACCCACTCACCTATGGTCACTTGATCTTTAACAAAGGAGCTAAAAATTGGCAGTGGAAAAGGGGCAGCTTCTTTAACAAAAGCTGCTTGTTCAACTGGCAGTCAGCATGCAGAAGAATGCAAATCGATCCATTTTTTTTTCCTTGTACAAAGCTCAAGTCAAAATGAATCAAAGACCTTTACATAAAACCAGGTACACTGAAACTAATAGAAGAGAAAGTGAGGAAGAGCTTAGAACACATAGGCATGGAGGAAATGTTCCTGAACAAAACACCAATGGCTCATGCTTTAAGATCAAGAATCAACAAATGGAATCTCATGAAATTGCAAAACTTTTGTAAGGCAGAGGACACTGTCAAAAGGACAAAACAGCAACCAACAAATTGGGAAAAGTTATTTATCAATCCTACATCTGATAGAGGGCTAATATCCAATATAGACAAAGATTTTGAGAAGTTAGACTTCAGAGAATCAAATAATTCTATTAAAAATTGGGGTACAGAGCTAAACAAAGAATTCTTAACTGAGGAATCTTGAATGGCTGAGAAGCACCTAAATAAATGTTCAACATTGCTAGTCATCAGGGAAATGCAAATCAAACCAACCCTTAGATTCCACCTTACACCAGTCCGAATGGTTAAGATCAAAAACTCAGGTGACAGCAGGAGCCAGATTGGATGCCTCCTCAGAGGATCTGCTAGAGTCATACAGATACAGCTGAGGATACTTGCATCTAACCATCAGACTGAACATGTGGTCCCTACTGAAGGAACTAGAGAAAGGACTGAAGGATCTGAAAGGGTCTGCAACCCCATGGAAAGAACAAAATTATCAACCAAGCAAACCCTCCAAAGCTCCCAGGAACTAAAACACCAACCAATCAGTATGCATGGAGAGATGCATTGCTTTTTTGCATATGTAGCAGAGGATAGTATTGTCTGGTGTCAATGTGAGAAGAGGGCTTTGGTCCAATGAAGGCAAGATTTCTCAGTGTTTGGGAACACCAAGGTGCTGAGGTGGGAGAAGGTGTTTGTGAGAGGGAGCACCTTCATGGAAACAAGGGGAGAAGGAGGGGATACGAGATTTCGGAGAAAATGAATAACATTTGAAATGTAAATACACAGAATATCCAATGGAAAAAAATTGGAGATGTCTCATATTACTGTCTTAACAGCATATCCAAATTCTCTATAACAAAAAGAAGAAATCACACCCAAACCCAAGGATGAATTTCATGAAATAGAAACAAAAAAGTTACAAAGAAACAACAAAATAAAGAGGTGGTTTTTCGAGAAAATCATTAAGGTGACAAACTCTTATCCAAATTAACCAAAAAACACAAAGAGAAGGTTCAAATCATCAGCACTAGAAGTAAAAATAGGGACATAACAATAGCTTTGTATTGCTTTAATACTTAATCAGTATCTTTCAATTGAAAATATGCTTGTATATCTGTGGTTCAGGTTGGTTGGTTTGTATTTGTTTGTTTTTCTTGACTTTGTAAGTATTGTAAGGAACTTGGAAGTGTTGAATACACCTTTTCTTCTCATATTTAATTTATAATTTGTCTTGATTTTTCTTTTCATTGTATTTTGGTGCCTTATGGAATAACTGCTATTAATATGAATATGTATTTTTTCATATACTATGGCTTTACATTGTCTTGAGTGTGTATGTGTATATGTGTGCATGCACTTGCATGTGTGCCCATTGTTGCTCTCTGATAGTCATGGGAATGTGGATAAAATGCACCACATTTTATCTTAATATTTTTAATATTCTTAATATTCTCTTATTTTACTTCCATATTCCTCTAGTTCTTATTTGTAGTCATTATGCCTGTTTATGGCATAATGTCATACAAATGGCATAATAATGTCATTTCTAGTGTCCCATGTGGCTGCAGCGATCATAATGTATGTGAAATAGGCCAGAGTTTGAAACACAAAGTCTATATGATTTTACTC
The DNA here is from genome assembly GCF_963924665.1 of Micromys minutus. Lineage (NCBI taxonomy): Eukaryota > Metazoa > Chordata > Mammalia > Rodentia > Muridae > Micromys > Micromys minutus. The sequence goes on from NC_137979.1 coordinate 56,929,581, forward strand.
ATAAGTGGAACTTTAAAAATCTATATTAGCCTCTATTTTAATTTGTCTTCAGTTTTCCTTTGTGATCCCTCTGACTCCACTTATCCAATACTAGCTTTTAAGCATGTGCCACTATATCAGCTTTATGAAGACTCAGTTGGAAACAAGGACTTCCTGTCTGACAGGTATGTGATCTACCAACTGAGCCACATTCTTGTCCTTATTTCTTAAAGTTATAATTTCCCCTAAGATCATGTTCCTTGAGTTTAAAGACAGCCTCAGATGTCTTGTTTAATGTTGATATGATGGTGGCAAATTATCCCAATATCAATCTTCATGAAAATATCTTTATTTTAATTGATATTAAGAAGCCAGGTTTGAAAATACATTGTTCAGTACATAATAACAAATTAACCTTGGGAGTGACTGTAGCTTCTACATTTATATCAAAAAATAAAATATCGAGCCTTGTCTTTCCTTTGAGGAAGGTGAGTGCCTCTTCTGCAGATGATTTTGAAAGTGTGTATATATTTGACTCAAGTAATTTCTCCCCCCTAAGGCAACAAAAAGTTCTGTTTTCCTTCTGTTGTTGGAATTCTGCTAAATGTCAATTCCTTGATTGAAGTAGGTCATTTCTTTTTAGAAATCCTTTGTCACTGTTAATTTCAATATTCCTCTAGCTTCTTTCTAATCATCTGTTATTTCTTTGTCAGGGATTGAGTTATGACTCAGTGATTAAGAGTAGCTATTGTTCCTATAGACAACTCAAATTCAATCCCAAGATCCCACATAAAGTGGCTCTCGAGTACCTGTACCTTCAGTTACAGAGGTTTCTGTGTCTCCATCTGACCTTTGATAATGCCTGCACTCATGTACACATATCCATAGCCATGAAGTAAGTATGCAACTGTGCCTGGCTGCCTTACCTCATCTGTTGTGGCTCAAATATTTCAAGCTGACTGACTCAATCTGGCTTCTCTCTGCTTCTCACTGAATTACTCTATTTGGAAACACAGCCTCTGAATTCTAGGAACCAAACTGTTGTACCCAACTCAACTGAAGTCCAATGCATTTGCTGAAGTCACTGAACTACCCTCCTCTGCCTCACTCATTCTCTAATTCATCACTTTGTCTCTTAATTAGTCACACATCACTTTCAAACATGGCTGCTTCCTTTTCCCAACTAACTTGACCTTCATTGTTTGGACTTAAAGGTGTGTTCCAAGGGTGTGTTTGTATTCCAGTCAGATATTACAATAATCCAGGGCTTTTCTGCCTTCTGGCCAGATTATAACTCTGGAAGTGATCCCTTGCCATAGCAGCCATGTTGATAGGCTAAAATTCCTTTGCGCACCAGCACTGAAATTTCCATTTAAAAAATACATTATCTTACATTTTGATGTGAAAACTCCAGCAGTCTCGCTCCCTTCTCAATCTTAACTGTTTTATGTTTTTGTTTCTTTTGCAGTTCTCTTTTATGTCAATACTCATAGCTGTAACTTGATGTCAGCTATTAAGCATGAACACTTATTAAGCATCTTAAACATATTTTCTATCTAAAAAAATATTACTATTTTATAATGTCGTGAATAAGAGACTGAAGAGTGCTTAGCCCTGAATAGGACATCTATGTCACTTCCTTTTTCCAAGTGCTCAGAGATCCACACATTAGAGGGGAAGAAAGATATTAAGAGAGAGAAGGGGTGGATTACCATAATAAAATCATGTTTCCCAGATGCCAGAGATATGTTGTAAATAGGAATTCAAAGTAGTTGTGTCAGTGTGCACAAGGCTTGCTGAGTCTCAAGACAGGCAAATCTGCCATGGAAAGGGAAAGTGGGCAGGAACGTTTATCACTAGCTGAGGAGCTGGGAGCCAGCTAGGAGAGACTCAGGTTTTTGGAAGGGTGTGTGCCCAGGTTGGTTAACCACATGCCAGTGGATGTACACACATATAAATGTATTTGAATAAAAGAAATGATATAAAATGTCATTAAAGCACATATGAACACAAAGTTGGTTGGGTAGGAAACCTGGGTGAAAATGAAAGGTGGATATAATAAAAACATGTTGTATGACACTATCAAATTATTAATTTAAAACAAATGAATAGTATATTATCTTTGATCTTTTGAAAAAGTAAAATTAAATACAAAAATTACTATTTAATTATTAATTAATTAACAAATATAAATTTCATACATAAATAAAATGTTACAAGAGACTTGCAGGGAGTTAGTAGCAACTTTTGGTAAAAACATGATGGCTTATAAAGTAGACATTGTTATGAAAAGATATATAAATATACCCTAAAGGCATATTGTAAATTAAAACATCTTCCATCAAGATTCACATACATAAGAAAATGATCTGCCAGTTATCCTTAAGAAAATTAGACAAAAACTAAACATTATATTGTTATAATTGATAATTAAGATTATATATATGCATATATATAGTAATGTTCATGATACAAGTGGAGTCTACAAATATGTAACTATGATATCTAAATTATATACAACCTATGTAAAAATGCTCATAGAGAAAAAGATTCTTGATCATGAGATAAAGGCTATTTTAAGCCTCTGTTATATTTTAAATTATTTTTAGCATTTCTACATTCATTATGTAATAAATATAAATTATTTCATAAGTACTTTTTGAAAGATTAAAATGATTTCTATCCTAGTACTCTTTCCATTCTGTTCCCATCCACATCTGCCTCTAGCCTATCCACAAAATCTACTCTATTTCCTCTTCCCAAACAGATCCATTTTATCCCCTTGAGCCCTCCTTGTGCTTCGTCTCTCTGGGCCTATGGACTGTAGCACGATTATTCTGTATGTAACAACTAGGATCCACTTGTAAGTCAATAAATAAAATGCTTGTCTTTCTGGGTTTGGGTTAACTCACTCAGGATTAGAGGTGACTGAAATTCAAGAAAAATTAGGAGTAACGGGCAAAAAGATAAAAAAAAATACTCAATAAAATGATACCTAATGATATATTAATATACTCATAGATTGGTGATTAACCCAATTTTCATCAAAGAAGAATCACCGTAACTAATGGAAGCAGAATCCAAGACCCACACTGAAATACCATATAGATCTAGGAGAAATATGCTGTGCAGAAAAGGAGGGGCATTGGGGGAAGAATTGTAGGAGCCAAAGCAGTTGAGACCATCACAAGAAAATGGGCCAAAGAATCAATTAAACAGGGCTCACGGAGTCTGAAGTGACAATCACAGTCCTTTCATGGTTCTGACCTGGGTTCTCAGCGTATATGTTAGATTTGTATAACTTGGTGTTCTTGTGAGACTCCTGACAATGGGGATGGGGGAATGTCTCTTTCTCTTTTATCTGCTCTTGGGACTCTTTTCCTCCAATTGGTTCACCTCATCCAGCCTTGGTAGGAGGGCTTGTGCCTAGTCTTATTGTAACTTGTTGTGTTGTGTTCTGTTAACATTCCTAGGAGGCTTGCTCTCTTCTGAAGGGAAATAGAGAAGGAGTAGATTTAGGGGAAAGGTATAGAAGGCAGGGTTCTGAGAGGAGGGGATGTAGTAGAAGTTATGGTCTGGATATAATGTATATAAGAAGAATACATTAAAGAATGGTCTTAATTGTAAAAAAAATATTACATGTAATGTTCACATCAGATGTCTATAAAACCTCTTTGTGTACATCCTATTTAATTCATTAAACTGAAAGTTACTCCAGAAAAATTTTCCAAGTACAGCTGACAGGTAAAACTGTATATGATTGTGATGTACAATGCAAACTTTGGTAATATATGTGTTATAAGTGACTATTCAACTTAAGTAGTATATCCTCACACTGGTTATTGTTTTGTGTATTTGATAACATTTAAAAGGTTTACTTTCAAAAATTTCAATGCAGTGGATATATAATAACTAAGATAATCCTTTTTATTCTGATCTTATGCATACGGTTTTAGTGACATTCTGAACTCAGTGACCAACACTCCCATCTCTCTTCGCTTCTTGTTCCTGGCATCCACTGCTTTACTAACCCTTCATGAGTTTGATGGTTTCCAATTCCACATAGAGGTGAGCACATTCAGTGTTTGTCTGACGCTGAGATGAATTTCAATTCATTTACCCAGGCAACTCTGTTCCAAGTCTCTGGATCTTATGCCTTTTCTTGAGGACTTGACCCTTGGTACAGCCAGATACATTAGCCTGCACATCAAAACTTCTCAAAGTTATTGACATTCTTGGCCTTGTCTTCAGCCTGGAATACTGATTTGTGGCAGGAAGTAGAATTTCTTTGAGAATCCCACTGACTTGAGCACAATATCCTTTTTTCTTTCCTCTTCAAAGGATCAATAGAATTTCAAAATATCTGACTAATTTCATGCTTCTTGTAATTAATTATCATTTATGTAGTACTATCTAAAGGATGAAAATATTGCACAAGCCAAAGGGATTTTAAAAGAAACCCACATCATATAAATATAACACGAACACTGCAGAAAAGAGACAATGGTTGCTCCTTTCTCATCTTGTGTGTATCGTCTAGCTTATTAATAACATCTGATTACTCATTTGGCTCCTGTCCTAAATCAATTGTCTGGTGTTCTGGTAGACAAATAGAAAGAAAACTACACTGGTGTGTGTTTGGGAAAGAAAAAGCTATATTCCCCTTGGAGCTCCATTAGAAAATAAAGATCATTTTAATATACCATGAGACAATTGTCCTTTTTGTAGAGTGAACTAATAATGGACAATTGGTTGTTTATCAAAATCAACTATAATTCTATAACTCTATCAAAAGAAGCTTAGTCTTCTGTATTATAAGAAATGTGTATCTTGCATGTTGAATATCATCCTATATTTAAGTTTGGGTTTAAAAATTCTTTTGAGAGTATCACAAATGAGTACTATATTTATATAATTTTTACGCAACCTTCCTCCTCTTTCCACAAGTCTTTCCTTCCATCTCAAATCTATGGCTTCTTCTTGCTACACACACATTATATATAATCTGCTAAGCCTATTGCTCTATATACGTGTTGAGGGATGGCCCCTTGAGACTGAAACTCTATCAGAGAAAAGTCTTACAAGTAGAGTGGTTAAGTATTAGGTAAAATACCAGAACTTGAACACAAAGTAGATGACTTAGGGCACACAAGCAAAAATTCAGGAAAAATATAGGAACGTGCACAAACTGTAGAACACCATTGAATGATAAAATATTCAAATTACAGGCAGAAATGAAAAAGAAGAAACAAAAGTCAATGCACAAATCCAATTTTCAATGAAAAACACTTTCACCAAGTTAAGAAAATACATAGCTACAAGGAACACACAGAATTCGCAATAGGCAGAATCAGGAAAGAAACTCACAATATTTTATAATTAAATAATAAACATATTTAACAAAGTGGGAGACACTGAAAGTTTCAAGGAAAAAAATCACAAGTCACACATTAAGAAAAAATATATGTATATGACTAATTGCTGGCTGTGGAGTTTAGAGAAATAAAAATTCACATTCTAAAGACCATGGATGCTAAACTAGACTGTGGACCCAGAAAAACTTCTGTCATGATTGAAGGAAAAAGAAAACTTTCCATGTTATAAACAGGCTACACAAATGTGTATCCACTTCATGTCTTTCATAGCTTCATATCCTGCATTGATAATTTAGAAAATATCTACACAGTGAAATATAGATCTTATGATAATGACTTATTTCATTCATAATCTAAAACACTGTTACTATCACTCTTCAAATCAACAAATGCCTTGACTATATGGCAAGTTCAGCTAAGCTAATGTCAGACTTCCCAATTCTAATTTTCTCATGAAAGCTTCAAGTTTTTCATCAGTGGAAAAGCAGTTTCATTCCTTAGACTGACAGGTTCACTGTGTTCCTTTTCAACCACATTACTGCCAAAACCCAACTCTGAATAGCTGCACTTGTCTGTCAGCTGTCTCTGCAGTAAAGAGTATTCTCTCAAGAAATGGAGTCAGTTCTGCTTGCGCTTAAAACAGTTGTATAAGCAGAAGGCAAGCATTGTACTTGGGAGGGCAGTAGAGGATGTGGTCAATTCTATCACACAAACACACACACACACACACACACACACACACACACACACACGCACACACACACACATACAGAAAGGGAGACGGGGGGATACATATACACACATGTAATCTATGTATTTGGATAGGGACAACTGAATACAATTAATATATTCAAGGTCTTTATTGTTGTTCTAAGGGAAACTAGAATAGTTTTTGCTTCTAAAATGCTTAGCCCCTTAGAGCATTGTATACATGAGTAGAGTATCTATGTACTATTTATCTTTTTGTGTTTTCCACTTCCTCTCAAGTTCATAATCTCTGCTGAGTTCCTAAATGTTCTCATGTATTTAGGGATAGCCACTTGGAGTCAGACAAGCAGGAGGTTGATCACTAGAAAAATCTGATCTTCACCCTCTCAGAAGCTGTTAACTGACTATATAGCCCTTCATTTGGTGACCAGCGCCTCAGGAAATTTTCCTAATCTTTGTTGAGCCGTCAACTAGTGTTACCATTGTGTGGATCTTGTTTAGGTTACATCAGGTCTTGTTTAGGTAACTATGCTGTTGAGATTACCTAGCTACCACTTCTTTTTTTTTTTTTAACATTTATAAAAGCTCTATCATCATAATGCAACCAGTCCTAGCAGAGACTAATACTTCTCTCTTATTCATACTCCAGGATAAATGATGATACCTAGCATAGAAACAAATGGTGTCTAGAAATTTTAGAGAGCCATTATGGTATGCAGATATTCTGAAGGTCTTTCAGGGATGCTAAAGGGACTGTGACTCAAACTTGGAGATATATGTATATGTGTTCTAACATAGGTACAATATAGGTTATAATATATGTATGCATGTGGGTTATAATATAGACAAAATGTGATATAACCATTGTACATGGATGGCAGCCTGTTAGATTCTTAAAGAGATCCCATAGCAAAAGCGATACATTTAAGTCTTGAGGAAAGGGGTGACATTTCAATGATAAACAGAAGAGCAAGCACTTAGTAACAAATAAAAACATTAAATGATGCCCTGGCACTCAGACCTTAGCTCTTACTACTGTTCCATATTTTATTAAGAGAAAAATAAAGCTATCAGGCTGGACCTGATTTGAGGAGTCAGGAGTGAGTTTCAAATGTCACTCATGATCATGACCAGGAGGTCACTGCCTGTGACATGAGGGTGTTGAAGGAAAAGAAAATCTAGAAGCCAGCTACAAAAATGATGGAGAGAGATAAAAGCACATCTTGGGACCAGGTTCTTATTAATGAAATAGCAAAGGGTATTGAAACAGATGCTGCCTATCAACCAGGAGAGGGGTGGATTGGCACAGCTGAGAAACTTAGCAATGGGGTCACAATCTGGACATCTCTTTACAGGGGGCAAAGTAGGGTGACAAAGGACATTGTCACTGAAGAGGGTTTCACAAGATATATGGACAAACTTGTGGGTGGATGTTGCAGGTGTCATTTATTAGGGTGGATGGAGAGCTCTATGAGTTGAAAAGTCCTGAGCAAAAAGGAAGTTCACCTGGAATAGAATGGGTTGCAAACCGCAGGAAGAATATTACCGAAGTGCCATGCATGTGCATTTATACACATGCACTTGTGTGTGTCCATAATATAACGATGTCTATATGCACACATAAATCTGTATACATTGTGTATTTGTGAGCATATATGCAAACACAATATGTTCAATTTTATTTTTTTTTCAATTTTTTTGGATATTTTTATCTAAATTTCAAATGTTATCTTCCTCAGGTTCCCCTCTGGAAACCCCCATCCCATCCCCCCTCCCCTGCTCCTATGAAGGTGCTCCCTTACCCAATAACCCATTCCCTCCCACCTCTCTGCCCTGGTATTTCCCTATACTGGGGCATCGAGCCTTCACAGGACCAAGGACTTCTCCCCTAATTGATGCTCAATAAGGCCATCGTCTGCTACATATGCTGCTGGAGCCATGGGTTTTTCCAGGTGTACTCTTTGGTTAGTGGTTTAGCCCATGGGAAGTCCGGGTGTTCTGGTTGGTTGATGTTCTTCCTATGGGGTGCAAACCCCCTCAGCTACCTCAGTCCTCTCTCTACCTCCTCCACTGGGGACCCTCTTTTCAGTCTAATGGTTCACTGCAAGCATCCACCTCTGTACATGTTCATGTATGTATATATATATATTTGTACTTATAATAACATGTTTACATATACTATGTCGACCTATTATATGTGTGCAAATGTATTTACATACAAGTTACCTGGATTTGAGTTATCTTTCTGAACATATTTCTCTGAAGAGCAGAACAATGTTACCTATCTTCTACCAACAGCTTCCAAAGCTGGGGTGAGCAGAAAGATGTTTGTGCCCAACTTTGAGAACTCATATAGACTTTCAGCATCTTGAGACATGTATATTTAGAGTAAACAGCTGATAGGCTGAGTCTCTTAATTGTATGTAAACGTGTGATAATTACATATTGCACTAATCCTGGCTTAGCCATGGAGGCAGTTTATGCTTAGGGAGAGCTTACCACACAGAAGCTCTGACTTTCTCCTTCTTCACTCTTCCTTAATCATTTTCAGAATAAAAGTCCCGTGACTTCTGTTTATAAACTTGAGATTGAACAGTGACCTCATAATTTTAGATCTATGTATATGCAATATATGTGTATATCTATGTCTAAACTCAGATTTTAAACTCGCTATTTTCAGATTACTTTTAACTATCCTGTAACCCCCACAAACAGACCTTCAGCTCTACCCTACACTATAGTTTACAAAGTTTTTTAAAAACTTATGTCCTGATTTTTCTAATTGGAGGTTGTGCACACAGTAAGCACATGTTTATTGCTACCGTGTTACCTAATGGTGATACTGGGACAGTTTCAACAGTTTCTTTTAATTTGGTTTGCATTATACATATTCAGTGCAAAGCTTAAAAACAGCTACTCATCCTGTGATGTTATCTACACTTTCCTTTTGAAGGTATGTCTGGCATTGCTTTTATAAAGTGATTTTTTTTTCTAAGTGGAATTGGAGCATCCACATTGAGGTGGAAAGTTGGTGGGTTAATTAATAATAAAAATTAAGTGCTTTGTTTACTCCATTTTTACCAACATGGTCACTCCAGTTTCTCCTGTGTCTTTTGGATGTTTATTCTCTATTTCTGCCTTGAGACAGTTACAGACATTGGTATCAGTGTCATGGCTTTACATTTCCCTCTACTTGCATTCTTGTCTTCTTTTCTGCTCACTCTAGACCATGGAGGAATTGCCAGAAAAATTATATTGCTGTCTTACTATGTAACTATGTCAGTGCAGTTGAACTCAATGTCATTTTGTGTCATTCTAAACTTGTCTTTTGGGTTGGTGAAATTGCTCAGTGGATAAAGAAGCTATTGCCCCACCTGAAATCAGTCCCTTAGACTCAGTCAGAGGAAGAAAATAACAGGCTCTTATTGTCCTTTGTCTCATAGGAACCACAGCATATATGTGTGCACACACAAAAAAATATAAATTTACAGTGATTTTAAACTATTGCTTTCTAATGCTATGGTCAACTACTACTTGAAATTTTTTTTTCTACCATTTGTCATTTTTGTTTTTATTGTTTTCTTAATCTCCCTAGACTGTGTGGCCTTTGGCAAGAACTGATGCTAGAAGTTAGGAAAAAGTTCCATTTTACGTCTCCCAGATGCAAGTTACTAGATTGTGGTGGACCAAGGCCAAGCCGATCATATTCCCCTGGAGACTGCTATTGAGACATACAGGCTGATCTGTAATGATTTCTTGATTTGGGAGGAATCAAATATGAACTCTGTAAGGAAAGAAAATAAAAGTGAAGTTTTCTCACAGGAAGGCAGGGAAGGGGAGGGGATGGGATGACTGTGAGGTATTTTCTTGACTTCTAATTGATATGAAGAGGGACAAGCCCACTGTGAGCAGCACCATCCCTAGGCATGTGGACCTGGGTCCTTTAAGAAAGTGAGCTGAGTTTGAACAAGAAGAAAGCCAGTGAACAGCCGGAGTTCTTCTGTAGGCTATGCTTTGGTTTCTGCTCTAAATGTCTTCAGTGATGATGGTGACCTGGAAGTATAAGCCAAATAAACCCTTGCTTCCCATGTTGCATTTGGTTGTGATGTTTATCAAAGCAGTCTAAAGTCAAAGTAGTATGCAGTGGTGTGTGTGTATGTGTGTGTGTGTGTGTGTGGGTGTGTGTGTGTGTGTGTGTGTGGGTGTGTGTGTGTGTACATTAACTGAATGTAGAAGGACAAGTATAAATGTGGTTGTCCCCTTCCACCCTCTTCAAGACAGGTTCTTGTTGCTTTCAAGCAGCTAGCGATTCTTCCAACTTTATCTCCTGTCTGCCGACTGAGACACTATTACAGCCAGATATATTTATAGTGATTCTGAGGATTCAAACCCAAGTCCTCACATTTGCAGTACAAATGCTTTACCTGCTAACCCATTTTCTCTGATATTCTTAGTCACATGTTCCTAATCATAGTGGACTGGGTTCTCTTTCCTGAAATAGACATACTGGAGAGTTAATGAAAGAAGATTTCCTTATTGGATCTGTGCAGCAATGAGATCTGATTTTTCAAGGACAATCCAATCCATTTTAGTTTCTTCACAGATTTTGTCTCTTTGCGAAAATGGCAGAAATCTAAGGGGGTCAGGGTTTCTGTGGACTTTAGATTAATAAATGGTTGTGAAAACTAATAAATGGTAAGGAGGTCTCAAAATAGAACAGATATGACTGTAACCTGAACAACAGATTTCCTACTGTGTGGACATTTTTTATTAGTAATTTTCATTACTATATTTGGATGAAGATCAACTTAAGAAACAATTTTCAAATGGCCATCAGAATTGAAAAAGATATTAGAAAAATCATTATCATTTTCTGTTTAAGTGTTTGTAAATTAATCTGAACAACAAAATTCCATTTATAAATAACTTATACTCAAGTACTAATTTCTTTTGTATTTTATGAAATACATTTATATATATACATATATTGTATATATATACATACATATATACACAGGTATGTATGAAGATTTTCTTTTGTAGTAACTATTTTGGTGATTTCCAAATATATTTAGCTATAAGAGTTTTGTCAGGGTTTCTAAAAATAATAATAGACCTTCAGTATATACTTAATAGGATTAATACATAAATTAATTAATAAGTTAGCCTAAATTTAAGGGTAACACTGTCATATTTTTTGGCCATCTGGAAAATTCATAAAGTTCAGAAATCTGACTGTCCTACAGTTATTCAGATGAATCAAAATTGCTTCATACTGTCCCAGAAAAAAAATTACTGTTTCTTAAAAGTGCTTACACATAGGTTTTTTATTCCAGAGTAGAAATTCTAATAAGCCTTGGATGATCCATCTGGTAATCGTTATCAGGATAAAATTATATATATGTGTGTAAGTGTCTGTCTGTGTGGGTGTATTTTAACTATAAAAAAAAATCTTCCATTTTAGTGTGTGTTAGCTAGTGATACATTTTTAAAAGTTTCAGTTTGGTGTTTCTAGAGTAATTGCTAAAACAAGTTTAAAAATAATATCTGTCATACATGATTATTGTAAGTTACTGAAAAGAGCCAATATTGAGTGAAGGTATATCACATTATGTTTTCAGAAAATAAAAATTAGTTTATCTCTAATGAGTAAATGATGGTGAACATTTCTCATTACTTTAAAAGGAATTCAAAAGAGATAAAGAAAAGTATTGAAAGAAAATGACAGAAAATCTGTAGCTGGAAGCTCGATGAGATGGCTCGATGGTTAAGAGCAGTTGCTATACAATCATAAGGATGTGGGTTTGAATCCCCATCAGCCGAATGGCTGGTATAACCGCATGTAACCTCAACACTTGGCAGAACAGAGACAGGCTCATGGCTCCCTACCAGCCTATAGTCAGTGAGAGACCAGCAGTGTAAGCCAGTTGGAAACTGACTGAGCGGGGTGACTGCCATCTTTTTGTGGCCTCCGTGTTTGTGTTCATGGACATGCAGAACAGCACATGAACACACACACACACACACACACACACACACACACAGGCGCACACACAGATAGAGAGAGGGGGTGAGGGAGGGAAGGAGATGGGGAGGGAGGGAGGAGAAGTTATAGATGCAGTCAAATATATGAATAAGGAGGGTTAAAGATTATGAATATTGATAAGAACCAGTAGAACATATTCTGGACTATGCATTTTGTTGTTGTTTCTTTGTTTTGTTTTGGTTTGCTTTTGAGAATCATAAAAATCTGCTGATCTCATGACTGTAAATTGTAGAATAGCGGGTACTCTTAACTTTTAACTTTACCTATTTTGATAGGATTACAGATTAGCCTGAACTAAGACTCTGCAGGAGAGAATTCTGCTGTCTGCATAGCTTACAAATGTTCCCTGCTTCCAGTGAAAGCCAGTTTGGGCCAGGGTGGGTTGTTTCGTTGTTGCCCTTGTTGTTTTGCATGTCTGTTTGTTTTGTGGGTAGAAAAGAAAGGTTTAATCAGGATCAAGCTGACAAGTTTGAGGGGAGGCACAGAGGCAAGAGAAGTTTGATGGAAAAGCCAGAAGGTTTTACGTGAGTTAATAGGGTGAGCTTCTTTGATGCGCTGTTCAGATTTACCCAGATTCTTTTACATCATGCCAACTTCTGTAACGTGGCTGGGGCAAAGAGCTGAGCTAGCCGGCACAGGAGTTGACAGCCAGGCCCTCTGTCTCAGTGACCATCCCTGCCTTGGTCGGGACCATCCTCCTCACTGGCTGGCTTTCCTTTCAAAGTGCCTCTTCTCTACAGTCAACTCAGAGCATTACAATCGGAGGAATACTTTAGAGAAATAACTTAGATCCCACTGTTCTGATGGAAGTGAAAAAAGTAGTTTTCTTTCCCCCCTTTTTCCCTCGCAAAGCCTTTGCGAGCTGTGTGACTAGGTCCCAATTCCATCTCTCAATCCCGTCCCCGTCCTCAGTGGACTCTGCTTTTCCTATTCCCAACAATTCACTTTCCATACCGGACGTCAAACATCTGGAAAGCGTCTCCCTTTCCAGGGGCTGTTTTCCCACCCGGAACTCTCTTCCTTCAAGCCACCTACCTGTCTGACTTTTGGTCTTAAATCTCTTTCCAGCTGATATTTCCCCAGAAGGAGATCTACTGCTCTAAGGATTAAACTCTTCTCTTTTTTCCCTACAATATTCTTTCCTAATATGTGACGTAATGTACTTATTTGGTGATTATTTTCTTCCACCAATTTATTTTTTTATTCACTTTGCATCATGAATCACAGTGCCCTTTCTTCTCTCTTCCCAGTCCTACCTTTAACTCCCCCCCCCCCATTGCCCCATCCCCTTCTCCAGAGAGACAGGGAACCCCACTTTCCTACCACCCCCTTCTGGGACATCAAGTCTCAGCAGGAATAGGCATATCCTCTCCCACTGAAACCCAACCAGACAGCCTAGATCAGGGTAAGGGGAGCCAAAGGCAGGAAAGAGAGACATAGTTTTCTGGTTGTTAGGGGACCCACATGAAGACTGATTTGTACATTTTCCACAAATGTGTAGGGGATCTTGGTACAGCCCCTGCATGCTCCTAGGTTGATGGTCAAAGCTCTTTGAGCCCCCATGGTCCCAGGTTAGTTCACTCTTTATGTCCTTTTGTAGTGTCTTTGACCTCTCTGGCTTGCTCACTTCTATTCCTAACTCCTCCAGAAGACTCACCAAGCACTTCCTAATGTTTGGTTATGAGTCTCCGCATTCACCTCTATTTGTTGCTGGATGAAGACTCTCATGATACAGTTATGTCTGCAAGCATAGCAGAGTTCTGTCTACAAGCATAGCAGAGTATACTTAACAGTGTTAGGGGTTGGTTCTCTTTCCATAGAATGGGTCTCAATTTGGGGCAGCCATTGGTTGGTCCCTCAGCTTTTGCTCAATCTTTATCCCTATACATCGTATAGGTACAATACATTGGGTCAAATGTTTTGTGTGTAGATTGATGTCCCCTTCCTCCTCTGGAAGTCCTTCCTGGCCATTTTAGTCTCTAGAAGCCCCTCTAATAGGAATCTCAGCTAGATTCATCCCCACAGATGGGTGAGAAAGAAATTAGGAAAACAACAGCCTCAACAATAGCCACAAATAATATAAAATCTCATGGTATAACTCTAACCAAGCAAGTGAAAGACCAGTATGACAAGAATCTCAAGTCTCTGAAGAAAATAAAATAGAAAAAGATAACTGAATATGGAAAGAACCTCCCATGCTCAGGGATATATAGGAACAACATAATGAAAATGGCCACCCTACCAAAAGCGATACACAGATTCAATACATTTCCCATCAAAATTCCAACACAATTCTTCACAGACCTTGAAAGAACAATTTTCAACTTCATATAGAGAAAACAAGAAAGCCAGTTAGATCAGGATCTCTACATGTAGAAGAATGCAAATAGATCATATTTATCACCCTTCAAAAAACTCAACTGTGTGTGGATCAAAGATCTCAACATAAAACCAGATACACTAAATCCAATAGAAGAGAACATGGGGAACAGCCTGGAACTCATTGACATAGGGGACAACCTCCTGCATAGAACACTGGTAGCTTAGGCTCTGAGATCAACAATTGATGAATGGGACCTCATGAAAACAGAAAGCTTCTGTAAGCCAAAGAAAACTGACATTAGGACAAAATGGCAATTTTTAAATGCCATTTACCAATTATGAGAATATGAACTTATCAAAAGCAGAAAATGTGAGTACTCACTGATGCTCCCTAAACTCTTTAAACAGTACCCACCATGACTTATGTTCTATAAATATTCAGTACATGTTTAAATTACTTTGGAGTATCCCCATATGAACTCCATAGCCATTTATAGCATTACTTTATTGTTTATCGAAACTATAATTAGATTCCTCCACTTTTTACTAATTTTGAAATTAATGCTGTATAAAGTTTCCCATACATTGCACCATATTATTTACATAATGTACACTTCATGAGAACTGGATTATAGATTAAGGAAATTTCTAAAACACGATGCAGCTTGCCTTTTACATTTATTCTATCTGCACAAGCGAATTTACAATTCTTAAAGCAAATAGGCAGCATTTTTATTGAAAACATTTGCTTTGAAACCCCTAATACTGCTGTACAAAAAGTCTATAGTACAAAAACACTATAATCTATCTCTCCTTTCTGTTCACATCTGAGAATTCCAGTTCATCACTTCCACTAAAGACTGCAGCCATTTGCTCCTAATTGGGCATCTTGTTCGCTCTATCTCAATTGCAGAGCAAAGCTGCCTGAAGCTCCTCATTACAGAGGCAGAAGGCTGGCAATAAACATCACTGTCTGCAGCCTCCATTTCTGCCAGGAAAAAAGAGTTTGGCTTCTCTGCCTACCTAATGGGGTTCTGAGTTCCTAACTGTCTTACATCAGAAGTTGCAAAGTACTCTTATGTTCTCTCAACAGAAAAACGAAAGCATCCACACAGCCAAAGGTCTCTTCATCAGAGGCTCCCTTAGACTGACAGAGTCAACCTGGCTCGGCAGCAGCTCCAGGGACATGAAGAGGAAACAGCTTAACAGTGTGTGTTGCTCTCCAGGGAGACAACCACTAGAGCTAACCTAATTTTTCTTCTGCCTCTCATTCCTTTTCCCAAGTGTCCTTTCGCCTGCTCTTCCACTGTCCTTGGAATTTGTTGTTTCACCTATGACCAGAAGGCAATGAATCCTTGTAAATTCCCATACTTAGCTGATTTAAGAGACTGCTCTGGAAAGTTCAGATATTTAGGAAAAAGCATATTCCAGATAGACATGAGGTGGTTTGAAAAATTTGCATCCAGCTTTTAAATTGAGGGTAATGAGAAAGACCCTATGCCCTTTACCTGGGTCCAAAGTATTTCTATAGAATTTGTCCTTGTTGCTGCTTAAGTATTATTTATCTAGTGGTTTGTTATTGCATGTTAAATTTATGAAAGATATTTGCTGTTAACAATTAAAGTAGACTTAATATTCTCATTTTCACTTATATGCTACAGATATGATAAATAATTATATGTATATATATATACATATATATATATTATTTCTTTGAAAATACACATGGATGTGCCCCCCCCAAAGAGGCAAGAAAATGGCGACAAATTCCCCGGAGCTAGAGTTAGATGCAGCAGTGAACTGCCAAATATGGATGCTGGGAACTGTAACTTGAATCATCTTCATGAATAGAAAGAGTTCTTTATCCTCTGAGCAATGTCTCCAGTCAGTTTTTAAGCTGCCTTCGATTTACATCTTTATTTTCTGCTGCGACCACAACTGACTTGTTCTATATCTCTAAATGATGATAATGTTGGCTGTTTCTAGATATTCTGGACGGTTAGTAAAGTGCTAACTGACTTGATTTAGCTTTGCTTTTTTTTTAAAAAAAATTTTCTCTCCTTGCACATTGCAAATTCAGCATTTTCTTATTTTACTCCCACCACAAATAATGAATAACTTGATTAGTTTCGCCATTTTTCAATTGAATAAGTAAAAGCCAGTATAATAATTTGCCCTAAGTTAGCCAATTAGGAGCAGAGACTCAAAGCCAAGGAACTTGCTGAGAATTATAGGTCAAAGCACGGTGGATACATGGGTGCTGGGGCATGAAATAACTCCACTAACAAAGCAAATGATCTTCGAGAACCAGAATCATCAGACAATGAGAGGAAAGACCTAAAAAGAAATGATGTTGGGACTAAACGAATAAGATAAATGAAATGGATCTCCTTGCCTTGTTTGTAGGAGAAAATGTCCGATAGCACGTGAGTGACCACACCAGATGGTACCCAGTACCCAGGACTTCTGGGGAAAGGCATCTTTCTCTGAAGAAACCTTGTTTATGGAGCTTTCAGCTTCCAAATGAAGGGCTCATTATCCCTGGGTAAAAAGCATCATTTTCCCCCCTCTATTTAAAAATGTCCTTTCATTTCCTTTGCTTCATCTCCTTTGCTCTCTGCCTGATAGGGAAGATCATTTTTTCCTCAAGAAAAATTGAGAAGGAAACAGAAATGATTCCAGTTGAATTCAAATTTCATTCATTTAGTATATCTTCCAGTTTAAGTCCTATAACCACAAAAGAAAATAGAATTTTCCGCTTCCTGTATGATACTGGGAATGTCTGATGTGTGCCGAGGCTATAAAATAGTATATGATGAGATCATAGCATCAAAGCAAATGAAAGCCGTTTTATAAAAATGCAAATCTATTTACTTTTATCTTATTAAAATACCTTTTTATAAAGGACCTTACTATAATAAGATCAATAATGAAGATGAATGAATCTATTTTATTTAGTTGGTTAGTTGTATGTTTCAGTTAGTATGTGTGCATGATGCTGGTTACAGATACAGAGACCTGGAGATGAAGTCAGGCTTTACAGAACTGCACTTAGAAGCAGACAAATGCCACCAGACAGGGGTACTGGGAACCCAACCCAGGTACTTCATATGAGCAATAAATCCTCTTAGCCACTGAGCCCTCTCTCCACCCTTACTTTTGATGTAGAATAACCTTTTAAGTGCTTTGGAAAATATAATTTAGATCATAGTTACTATAGACAGAGTATGTAATAACATGTCATAATAGAGAAAAATAAACTCTATGAGTGACCTGACCAATAGCAGTAGAGGGGGTTTGATATGATGGGATGCTTTCTAATGGGGTACATATTAAATTGCCCTTTATATTCATTATTTGTTTTTTAAACTTGCACCATGATTTTGTATCAGCCAATAAATACATATACCATACATTCATCCTGCATTTCATTAATTTTAGTTTTGAAGAGTATTGTAGACTGGCGACAAGTTTGCCCTTGTTTGGGTTTTCTGGGTAAGTTAGGATTGTCTAATACTTTCCTTACTTAACTTCTAAGAGAAGATTCTTCCTCTCTTACCATACCTTGGTAATCTTCAGCTACAACTGATAGAGATGTATCAATCTGAGAAAAAAGAAACAGATGAAATGCTTACAAGGTAACTCAGTGGTAAGGAACAGTGTTGGGCCCCACTAAAGCATATAGACCAGGAATATCATAATGTTCTTTTAGGGTAACTGTGTCTACTCTTGACAGCTATTCTATACATCTTTCCTTTCTCACCCAAGTCTTTATTTCTCTTCCTTCCTTGTTTTTATTACACAATCCAATTCTCAATACTACTACAGGCTCCCATTTTTAATAGCAAACATCATGCAGAGAGCTTGGATAAGGATGTTTCAAAAAGTCCCTGGCAATACACCAAGATTATCCAGTATAACATCACTAGGGAGAGGCTTCTTCCATGAAAAAGAGGTGTGCATAGGGAAAACAATGAACTTTTGAGGGAACTATAAAAATAAACATGTCTATACCCTCCCCATCATTGGTGCCCTCTGAACTTCATAAGCTATGTTTTGTTTCTCATCAATTTAAATATAATTTAGTGGCTGCCATTTAAAGTTGTTTTTCTAATACATAGGCTATAAAACTACTAAGGGCAAAAGTCAGATGAGATAAACGGAGATTAAGAGCTGGAAAATTTTGTTCTGAACAAGTTTTATATGAAATGGATAAAGGTGAATATATTTATTTCTGGCACTGCCAAGCCAGGTCCCTACTTGACAAAACCTCATTTTCCTTTTTATTTTCCCTGTTGCTGCTCTCTCAGCTTTGAATATTGAAATTACCTGCCATTTTAATAGTATGCATTGAAGTCTAGAGAATATGTTAAAAACACAGAAAATAGATGTGATAAAAAAATTAAAAATAGCTACTTATAGCTTTCTAACCAATCAAGTAGCATGTCTCTCTGGTACTTTGCACTCAACGCATCAGGCTTTGGGATTTGCTAAAGCTGCTGCAGAGGACTCTTGCTGCCCAGAGTCTGAACGCTTTCACTGAACTCACATCCAAGTGATTCTTTTTAATTCATTAATTCATTTTACATCCCTATTGCCCCCCCCCTTAGTTTCCCCTCACAGAGTCCCCATCCTATATCCACTTCTCCTCTGAGAGGGTAGCAAACCCCTGGGTATCCCCACACTGACACCTCAAGTCTCTGCAAGGCTAGTTGCATTCTCTCCTACTGAGGGCAGACAAGTTAGGAGAGCATATGCCACCGCTGAACAACAGCTTTAGGAATTGTTCCCATTCTAGTTGTTGGGGGTTCCTCATTAAGACCCAACTGCACATTTGCTACATATGTGCAGGGGGCCTAAGTCCAGCCCATATTTGCTCTTTGGTTTATGGTTCATACTCTAGAACCCCCAAGTGTTCAGGTTCATGGACTCTTTGTCTTCTGGTAGAGGCCCTATCCCTTCAAGGCCCTCAATTCCTTTCCCAGTTCTTCCTTTAGAGTCTCTGAGCTTCATCCAATGTTTAGCTGTGGATTTCTGTATCTGTTTTAGTCAACTGCTGGATGGAGCCCCGTTCTACAAGCATAATAGAGTATCATTAACACTGTCAGGGATTGGTACTTGCCCATGAGATGGGTCTCAAGTTGGACCAGTCAATGCTTGGCCATTCCCTCAGTCTCTGCCCCATTCCCCAGGCCCCCATCTATATACCCTGTCCCTGAACCTCTTGTAGGGAGGATTAATTTGGGTTGAAATCTGTGGGCTGGTTGATGTTCTCTCACTCCAATGGGGTTGCTACCTTGCTACATGAGGTAACCCCCTCAGGTTCCATATTCCCACTGCTGTGAGTCTCAGCTAACATCACTCCTATTGGTCTCTGGGAAACCTCTCCTCCCAGGTCTCTGGTACATCTTTTGGATGCTCCTCTGTTCCCCCACCCTTCCAGCTGCAGATTTTGATTCATTCTCCTTGCCCTGTGGCCCTCTCTCCTGTCTCTCCCCATACCAGACAAATTCTTAACTTGAGATTCTTTTCTGTTTATTGGTTTCAGTTTTCAACCTGAATATGTGTTCATTTTCATCCACTTTTAGCACATTTCAATACCTCCATCCTTCCTACAGTAGAGTCATCTGCTGTTTATCTTTCTGTTGGAAGGATCACACATAAGATCTGGATGGACTCCAGCCCCACACACCATGTCCCTGATTAGGACCATTTATTTCTCCTGAAGGAAAAAGGAAGCCACTTAAAACCTTGGGCAGTAAACTAATCTTGCATCTCCAAAGACTTCTAATTCATCTCTATTATGTTACGTTATTATTTATATTCAACTCAATTTGCCATCTACTAGATTAGTCAGGCTCAACAGGTGGGTACCTATGCTTTCATCTTGGTATGCTCTAAAGGTAAAACCAGATACCTCTCAATGCAGCAGCCAGCTTCCCATCACTGGAGTGAAATCCCTGAGAAACCTAACTCCCACAGAGAAGCTGAAGGCTTTCTTTGGCTTAACTATGGAGGCTCTAGTCCAGTAGTGGGCAAACCCATTGCTGTGAGTCTCCTGTGGCATTCCAGATGGGCAGTAATGAGACAAACATAGTGGAACTGGGAAGTCTCTTCCATAAAATGTTCAAGGTCTTGTTGGGTTTGTAAACATGAATACATGGTTCAATGCCTAGCACTGTTAAAAAAAAAATAAGAGAGAGAGAGAGAGAGAGAGAGAGAGAGAGAGAGAGAGAGAGAGAGAGAGAGAGAGAGAGAGAGAGAGAGAGAAGAAAGGAAGAACGAGCAGGTATGTTGGAGTCTCCAAAATCCCCTTCAGGGCTATACTCCAAATGGCCGGAGCATGTTTCCTAAGGCTTCACATTCTAAAGGTACCATTGCTTTTTAATAATGGTAGCCAGGGACCATGACTGTAAGATATGGACTTGGGGAGACATCCTACATTCAGGCTCCATTTTCATTACGGCCAATTTTCATATAAGGACACAAGTCAATTATTAGATTGCTTGTTTAAGCAGCAGTCATTTGAATAGTGCTTCAAATGCTTCAAGTTTTCAACTATAATGTTGGTGTCCAGGTCTTATCTCTGAGCCTCAGGCAGTACTTGGGTTATCTGTTGCCTTCTTTCTAGCAATTATCCATATCTCCATCGCGTTTTCCTTTCCTGTTCAGGGCATTTTAACTTGATTTATTATAAACATATTCCCAGAAAACAACCCTTCAGTTACCGTTACTTAGAAATAGTGGGGAATAATATATGTGGAATACATACTTTCAGAAATACTACTTTAACAATAAGTACCAAACACTGGGCATAATTATTTTAGTTTGTTTAAATATTCCGGACTTGATATTTCAAACCTTTTTGTGCTAACAATTGCAGTAATTTATCCTAAATAAATCTGTTTTCTGTAAAATTTCCTTTGTTCCTTTTGTTTCTTATTGTGATTTACTAAAGTAGAACTAAACCCTCCAGAAGAAAGAAACACACAGTAACGTTTTACAGAAACATTTTACCTACACTATTTTTCAACAAGCACTGCATGAAAGAATCATCCATCTCACTGAATTTAAACATATAGGGGTATATACATTATGATCTCTCCAAAACGTGTTTCCTGGAAAAATTAAAATTTCCTTCAAGTTCCATATCTAGTATCATGTAATTGTTTGCAGGTTGAACTTTTGGGTCTGTCAGTTTTACAATTGTGCAGTTCTGCTCTGAATAAATCATGAAGTATTTAGTCATGCTGCAATAATGGACTAACCACAGAAAAATCAGTGGCTCAACACACAGCCATTTATTTCTTGATTATGTAAAGCTTCTTGGGATCCAGCGACTCTCTTGGGTATTTTCTCTGCAACGGGAGCACAGAACTGGCTGTCCCCAACTTGCAACTCTGTCACCTGGAATCTATGACTTGGAGAAGTGCTGAGTAGGAAGAAGACACAGTACCATGCTATTTTTTTTTTTCTTTTTACTAGTTCAGCATATGATATGGTTTACATGTGCATGCAGATGTATGCACACAGGCCTTCAGTGTGGTGATTTGAGGAAGATTTTTTTAGCATCCTTCTAGGTCAGTCTTCACATCGTTCCTTGGGGTCTCTCACTGAGCCTGAAAGCAGGACAGTGGCCAGATAGCTGTGGTGGCAACCGGACTTTTTGTTCCACACAGCACTGATTGCAGGTCACACAACCACACTCAATTTTTTACATAAGTACCAGGGATTAGAAGTCAGATCTGAAGCATATGCAGCAAGAAGCACTCTTAACCCACTAAGCTATCTCCTTGGCTGTGAGTCTTTTTCTTTTAAGGCTTGCTGTTTGCCTTCTGTTACTCTATTTTGAATTAGCAGAGGGAGCTTTTCTGTCACAAGTGCTGGAAATACCTAAGAGGGGCGGGGGGGGGGGGGGACCAAGGTGTCATTCTATTATTTGCACAAAAGTAAGAGCAAATGCTTGTCAGTCTTAGAGTGATTTTTTTTTTTCTCTCTAAAGAAACCTGGATCGGATTAGACCTCAAGAAGGAGTAGGATCTAATTAGGAGCTTCTAACTTTGGGATCACGCAGGGAAGGGAAAAAGGGCAGGCTAAGTACACCATTAGAACTGTTTACTTGAAAACAGGCTGCTGGCTTTGAAAATCCTAAGTCCAGGTGCTTGGCTCTTCTGGTATTTCTAGAAGTTTCCTTGCTTTCATTATGGTTAAAATTTCCCCCAGAAGATCATTTGGATTCTGTCTTCTTGGAAGAAGAGCACCCACACAAAGGAATTAAAAGACGAGCTAAATTCAGCTTTGTTCAAATGTGCCTCCACCTAGCATCTCACCCCTTCTCCCCATCCCGCATCCCACCCACACCCCCAGGAAGAACAGAGGACAACATGACTACATTCCTGCAGAAAGCTGGAAGGTACTGGCTCTTTATTCCCTTGACATCATCGCCGACTGGTCCTCCTATGAGGCTTCCATGTCCACCAGAAAACTCACTGCAGCTCCTCACAAGCCCTGGGTCTCTGACCTGTTCCAAACAAAGCAAGAGATTTACTACCAACATTGTCCTTGTCCTGGTCCCCAGATAAGCCTGTCAGTGACACTGCTTCCAGTGTTCCCTCCAGGGATCCTGGCTGAGCATGTCTTCTCCCTCTAAGAATTCCCTCCTTAACCCCCCCCCCCCAGAAATCCCCCATACAGCCTCCTTAAAGTAAACAGCAATTTCAGCCCATCTACTTTGAATTGTTTTATTGAGATTTGCCTTTTACTAGAACTTAAAAAAAATAATAATTTGAATTTTAACCGAACACCGCTACTGAAATTGCTTCCCTGTGCCTTATGTAACCTTACCCCTCATTTCCATTACTTTTGCAGTTTGGTTTGCTACTGAGAGTAACAAGGATTAAAATATGTCTATAAAGTCTCCCAAGCTCATCCCTGGCTCAGTTTTGCTAGAGGATGGTGTTTAAATGAGAAAATAAAAAGCAAAATAAAATAAAATGTTCAGCAGTTCACAGGGGTTAGTACACTATTTTGAACAACAAAGTAATTGAATTAGTATCAGAGTTGCCTTCTATTAGTAGAAAGCTTAGGTAGGAAGCCAGAAATCACACTAACAAACATGTTTAAATAGCTCATTATTCCAAAATCTGCTGTCCTTGAGACATGCTACAAGCCTTCATGGTATTAAAAATTTGCTTGATTGGAGCCATGTGTGGGACATGCCAGTAATCTCTATATCTGTAAGACTGAGGCTGGAGGATTACTATAAAGTCAAAGCCAGCCTGGGTTCCACTAAACATCTGGGTTACAGAGTGTAGAGCAGCTGAAGGGGGTCGTCTTAAAAACAAACACACAAACAAATACATACACACTTGATATCAGATGAGAGTTAAAGTTAAATTTCAAAGATAATTAGTACTCAGAAAAAAAATCCTTTTATTTAGTTTGTGACATTGAGACCTCTGCCTTGTAACGTGAGTTGTGGGTAAGGACCGTAAGCGTGATTCCTTACAAATTGCTTCTTTTCTAGGAGGCAGATCACACCTAAAGGACTTAAAAAGTCAATAGAACTCACTATGAGGAGCACAGTGTTAGACTTAGATCTCCCACAAAGAAACTCACCACAGCACACAAAATAGACTGAGTAAATGACTTCCCTCAAAGCTCAGCAAGGCATTTTACACAGATCAAACTTAGGAAGCTCATTAAGATCTAGGATGCCAGTAGGAAGAGCAAGGATACGGAAGTTTGTAATGTTGCCAAATTCCTAAGTGTGTTTAGCTCCTTGGTGGCAGAGGGAAGAGAATTATGTTCACAAGCATATGGCCAAGGTTGATAAGATCTAATTATATGTTTGCAGCTGCTTTAAATCTGTAAATATCCTAAAGTTGGTCAACATTATTGACGCACGACAAAAGCAGTATAAATAAAGGAAATTGGTTACAGTTTTGAAACAACAACAACAATAACAGTCCTTTTTGAAGGGAGGAAATTAGACTTAGTTTTCTAAGTGTGACTTAAATAGAGTAAAGATGAGAATAACAGTGTTCTACACACACACACACACACACACACACACATAAGCAAACACAAGAGGTTAGGGTTCGTACGTTATTAACAGGAATATTGACTGAACCCTTGCAAAATTTCTTACCAAATTTGTCAGCATTATTAAAGAACTAAAGTGAACATTTAGACAATGTTTACAGATAATTGTGGTCTATAATAAACCAATATTCAGTCACATTTTGCACAGGGCCTGCAATATTCTATGCCAGGTCCTCTGCAAATGCTTTGGCTGTTCACATGCTGGTTTTGTAGGACTCCTGACAGTCAGAGCAGGTGTATCTCTGGCCTCGTGGGACTATTTTCTCCTGTTACCTTCACCTTGTCTTAATGCATTTTGTTGTGTCCTGTTTGGATGTCTCTCAGAAACCTGCTCTATTCTGAAGGAAATGGAGGGAGAATAAGTGGGGAGAGGGGAGGGGAGAGGAGGGCTGCTGGCGGGAGTGGAGGGAGGGAAGACTGTGCTTGGGATGTATTATGTAAGAAAAAAATCTATTTTCAAGAAAGGAAGGAAAGAAGGAAAAAGGAAGGAAGGTGGAAGGAAGAAGGAATGAAGAGAAAATGTCGGATGCAGACACTACATCCAGTGAAAACACTGTGTGAAGCTTAGCATACAAAAATGGTAAACTCCATGCCTGGGATTTTCAAATGGGAGAAAAGTGTCTAATGATAGCAATAACACTGTGGTACTTAAACTTTATCCACTGTAGAAAACCAGGGAAATGCCAACATAAGGGAAGAAGAATAGATTTAGTTTAAGCTGTCAGTGCCTTTGATCCATTGTGATTTGGGGTGGGGAGACCATTTTACAACATGATGGCTAAGAAACAGAGTGGTCAATATTTTTGTCTTCCACACTATTGTTCCTTTGGGTCCTCAGCGTCCTGAAAAAGGGTGTTCACAAACACAATGGTCTTCCCTGATCATTGGCCCTCTGTAGAGATATCCTCACACATACACCTGTAGGTCTAAAATGAACCTCAGGATGAATAGCTAACCACACCCCCAAGTCCAGGCTCTCAGGACAGCAAGCATTTCTTATAGAATCCATACTGGCGACTGTTCTAGGCTACTTTTACCGACCCCAACCCTACCTAGCCTTCTCTACTTTCCTTCCCCTCAGCTTTTTATTTTTATATAACCCATTGGGAGCATATCCCAAAGGTCCTTGTGCCCACAGATTACCAGAGAAACCCAGAAAAGTTGAATACCCAGGATTGTCTGTTCAAATGAAAACATATTTTAAAATTAAACGAAACAACAACAACAACAAAACCACCAACAAAAACCCTCATTCCTCCATAAAGAAAGCTGAGAATCAGAAGTGATTAATGGCCCGGAGGTCTTTTTATTCACCGGGCTAGGCCATAACAAAATCCTGCAACTGGGATGTAGGAATAGCTAGAAATCTAATGGATCCTTATAGTCAAGGGCCCCCCAAGATCCACAACAAAACAAGTGTTGGCTAATAGTACACATAATCTCTATAGTATTTTTATAACTGAGACCAAGCTGGAACCTTTCCACTGGTTTCCTTTCTCTGGAACCTATCTTCTTGGAAGAAATGACATGTACCTTGAATTGAGTCTTGATGATTTTATGCTTCCTTGTGCACTGGGGATTATATTCCATTGGAAAATACATTGACAATGAACCATCAATCATAGGACTCCCCAAGTCTGATCCAAGTTTATGAAATCAATATGAACCATGTTGTTGTTCTTATCACTTTGTGGTTTACTTTCTTGCCTGGAAAGCTGCAGAGTGCACCTCAATAATGAAGCCATTTGGAGCCCTCTTGCTTCTTGGTGTTCTCTCTCTCTCTCTCTCTCTCTCTCTCTCTCTCTCTCTCTCTCTCTCTCTCTCTCTCTCTCTCTCTCTCTCTTCCCTCTCTCCCTCCCTCCCCCATCTCTCCACCCTCTCATTGTTTTGCTTTCTCCCTCTTCTCCCCATTGCTCCCTCTACTTCTCTAATGGCCTTGTTCAGACTACTGGCCATATTTAGTCTATCAATTTTTCCCTTGGCTTGGAATTTTCCAGATGCCTCTGGCTGTACCCTCTGTCATATCTACAACAAAACCCACACATTTGAGTGATGTTCCTACTTCATCCATCTCATGAGATACCCAGCTCTATTCAATACCCAGAGAGGCCCTTGACTCATCTCATGAGTGTTTTACAATGTATCAAGTTGAAAAATCAAGACCTGTTTTCACATAGTTACAAAGAAGAAACAATGAGTGTGGTTAAAGTAAGATAGTCATTGAGAACAGTGGGGGAAATTGCAGATGGTATTATTCAAATATTAACATACTTTAATAGGTTAAGTTTTAATGTTTGATGTCAGAGAGAACCAGGATTTGTACTTTTTCTCTTTCACTATCTCATACCAAATACTGTTACATGTCTGTAATACTGTTTATATAGCAGATAAATATACTGGTGATATATATAAAAATAATCACTAATAAGAGTTTATTTAATGTCATATGCATACTTCTGCACATACACACAAGTCTCCTGCTTTAATGGCAAGATAACAGTGTGCTATTTAATGTGTAATGAAGAGGCATGTATCAGACATCCAGACAGTATGTTTCCTGCATGGTTTCTAGGTTCCATGAATCAAAATGTGTAGCTTTACACAGTGTGATGGTTGCAATAGGTTTGGCCCTTGTAGACTCATGTGTGCCAATGGTTGACCCATGGAGAATGGCACCATTAAGTGGTATGGCATTGTTAGAGGAAGTGTGTCACTGCAGGGATGAACTTTAAGGGCTCCTAGGCTCAAGCTCTGTCCAGTGCATTAGAGAGATCCACCTCTTAGCTGCTGCAGAATAGTCTTTTGGCTGTTGTAGGGTCAAGATGTAGAACTCTTGACTCTTCTATCACCATCCCTGCCTGGACACTACCATGCTTCCTACCATGATGACAATGTACTGGAACTCTGAACTGTAAGCCAGCCCTAATTAAATATTTGTAAGAGTTGCCTTGGTCATGGTGTCTCTTCAAGGCAATGAGATCCTAACTAAGACACCCAGGTTATATAACACCTGAGGTTAATTACTTCTACCTGGTTATCAAGACAATTAGCTGGCACAGAGTAGACTGTCAATATGATCAGAGTCATGGACAGTGAGATATATATATGTCAGATTCACTATGGGAATTCAGAAAAAGCAAAGAACTTTAACAAGTCAGTAGCAGAATTTTTAGTGTTTATTCTAACAAATGTATTTCAAGCCCCTATAGTGACAACTGAATATACTATTTGGTTACATTTGTGTTTGTTCATCTTTGCAATGAGCTAGAATACAGTGAAGGGATAAAACCCCGCTTTATTTAAGTTTTTGAGGGTAGTGATGCTATTCACTCCAATTTGCTCTCTCCATAGAAGTTTCACTAGTCTTACACCCCAATATCCTCAAAACAGCCATGCCTCCCACCATGTGCATTCTTCTGCATCAAGTGACTGCATATCAGCTAAATCACAATGCGATTTTGTTGAATAATGATTTCATCATAGGCTAGGAATTGTATTTACCTCTTTGGGCTGAAATGAAACCTATGTCTAATTATCAGAAGCAATGAAGGAGGCAGGACAGGTTTCTTGGAAGGCAGGCATAACTTTACAAGGATTCTACTTTGAGAGGAGATCTTTGCAGGGTCTCCATGTAAGGAGAGGCTGCTCTTGTCTTTAAAAAGAAAAAGGGCTGCTTTAAATGTCTGGGAGAGTTTAAGAGAATATGGGGGTTCATGACTCACTTTTACAACCAAATGTCCTCATCGCAGGATCTTAGCTTTGCTTTTTTTTTTTTTTTTTTTCCATCCATGGATCTGACCTTAACTTGGAGAAGTTGAGTCTGTGGTTTTTGTCTACTTACTGTTTTCCTCCTTATGATTAAGCGCTGGGATTAAGTTTATTTATTTGTCTACTGTTTTATAAAGGGGAGGTTTCCCTAAAGTTGTGATTGCCTTCAGAGTATTGAAGACCATTAATTAGTTCCACTCTTGGTGCTGGCTGCACTGTGCACTCCGACTGTGCACCTTACATCTCCTATCGTGGTTTACTCATTATCATGTATGAACATGTCAGTCTTCATGCTTATGTCCAACAGCATAAGGAATCTTGAAGAGATACAAACACCCATATTGGTTGCTTTTGTCATCACTGTAACAAAATACCTACAAAAATCACTTTACAGAAGAGAAGTTTATTTGGCTAGCAGCTGAAAGATCGTGGTACACTATGATAGGGAAGACATGGAAATGTTGTTAACCGGAGCTTGTCCCACTGTTTGCTTCTCTGTTGAAGGATCAGGAAACTGATAATGTACGTGAAACCGGAAACTGAGATTCCCTACAGAGCCCACCACTAGTGACTAATGTAGGCCAACTAGGTCCCAGTCTTAAATCATCTCAACACCAGTTAAAGATCAGGTGTTACAACCAACACCCAGTCTCAATGAGGGACACAACACTGAGACAGTAACAACATTCCCCAAAGAGGGACTTGACTGGTGTGATTCAAACTGAAAAATCTGAGATGATTTAGAGATAGGTGTGAGTCTAATTTAATAGACAAGGATCCTGAACATGTGATCACAGAGAGATTTGATCAAGAATTTCAAAGGTCAGAGAAGACTAGCATGGCTCTGCTAACTGAGGAAAAGAACCATGATCCAAAAAATACAGGCAATTCTAAAAGCTGGGGATATTTCTCCCTTTATAACAACCAAGACAATGGATCTTTTTCTTGTCTTAGTTGACCACTTAACTAGGAATATTCATCTTTACTCTAGAAAGAACCATAGCCCTTCTGAGCCTTCAATTTTACCTTAACAAGCTTCTTGGTGGACTTTTGATCTATAGGACCTTCACAGGTTTGTTGTCATTATTTTCTTGTTTCTTTAAAGTTTTAGTTTAAGATGTGATTATGGTAAGTTATTATGCCAGGAATTGTACCATGATTCTGCCATCAACTTTAGGTAAGAATCAGTATTCAATATTGGAATGCAAGGTGGAATGTTCTCTGGTGTTCCCCACTAGAAGTTGGTGGTTATTGTGATAAGTAAGAGTTGAAATTCCAGGATCTAATTGTGAAGAAATCAGATTTCTTCATCCTTTGTTCTCTAACCCCTTCCCTTGCCCTGACCTCTAATTACCAGAAATCCTCAACTACCTCCAAAGCTGAACCAAGCCCAAGGGTTTCTGAAATTAATACATTGGTACATTCAGGAAGATGGAGTGAGACCAGAAAGGTAAAAAAGTAATTTTTTTTATTTTTAATGATTTATTTTTTAGTTATTAATATGTATAAGTGTGTATACCTATGTGTGTATGCCACAGGTGTGCGGTGTCCATGGAGGTCAGAAAAGGGCATTAGATTCCCTGAAACTGGAGGTACAGGAAATTGTGAGCCATCTGATGCAAGTGATGTGAGCTGCTTTCAGTCAGCTGTGAGAGCAGCAAGCACACTTAACCACTGAGCCATCTTTACAGCCCAAAAGAAGAATTCCTAAAAATTATTTTGAATTGAGAAATTCATTAACTATTCCTATGAATAGTTTATACTTGATCCCAAGGAAACATTTTGAGACAGCCTACAAAATACATTATGAAATTATTGGCATATATATATATATATATATATATATATATATATATATATCACATACATATAAAATTCTTTAGGAATTTGGAATACAATTTCCCCACTCTGCTTCAATTCTTCTCCTATCTTTTCACTTCCTCTACTACCTGTATTTTTATTTTATTTTTTAAAGACAGTGTTTCATAATAGACGTCCTGGTTCTTTGGCTCTTATAATCACTTTCTCTCTCTCTCTCTCTCTCTCTCTCTCTCTCTCTCTCTCTCTCTCTCTCTCTCTCTCTCTCTCTCTCTTTCTCTCTCTTTTAAGAGGTTCCCTGAGTCTTAAGTGTAGGGGTTGCACAATATTGCTTTCTCCATAAAGACATACTCTTGCACTTGCAGAGTGAACAGGTATGAAAGGCACTTGGCGCTCTCTGTGTGGTGTGAATTGGGGCAGCGTCAGTAACTGAAGGTCGTTTGCTAATGGGAAGTGTGGTGGCTGCAGAGATTAAATTAGTGGAGAGGCAGTCCAGTGGTGGCATGTTTTCCCAGCATTTGAAAGGAGCTTGGTTTGTTCTCCAGAATTGGGGTTGGGTAGGGTTGTTATTTGTTAGCACAGAAAGGAAATAAGTAAACCTCAAGTCCTCCAAAGGGGTTGAAGTCTTAGGAAACTTCGTATTATGTATGCACAATCTTACTATTGTCCTTGCCATTGCTTTATGGCTTCAAGAGGAAGGAAATGTCTGCTCAGTCTCTCAGGAATGATGTAGCTTCAGTGATAGTGGGATCTTTCTGGTTCACCAGGCGCTTTTCTTCTTATTTTTAAAAAATTTGTAAAAGTAAAGGAAAATGATATCACTTTCTTTTCCTTTCAACATCTCAATCCTTACCATATTCAATATTCATACCCCAAATGATCTTTCTCATACTTGTGGCCTTTTTGTTTTAAATATTATATATATATGTATATATAATAAATATATTTAATATTTAAATATTATATATATATATGTCTGTGTGTATTCCCAAACATATAAATATAACCTGCTTAGTCATGTCCTGTTACTTGTATGGATATGATTTCACAATTGACTGACCACTTCGTATTAAGTAACAAATTAGGCACTTTTCTTGTGTCAGACTACTCTCACAGTTTCT
Organism: Micromys minutus; assembly: GCF_963924665.1. Taxonomy (NCBI): domain Eukaryota; kingdom Metazoa; phylum Chordata; class Mammalia; order Rodentia; family Muridae; genus Micromys; species Micromys minutus. The sequence goes on from NC_137979.1 coordinate 56,960,822, forward strand.
CCCACTCTCAACAGTCCTCAGCAGCTTGTAGTTATTTTAGAAGTGGAAGTGGGTAAAAATGTAAATCTTGGACAAATGGGAAGTCACTTGTGACTCTTAGAAATGTCAGGGAAGCAACCCCCATGAAGTCTCACCAATGCCGCCTAAACAGGACCTTAAGAGAGAGAATAGCAATAGACATTTTACGTGGGAAAGGGAATTTCATGGATTTCTAACCTAGATCAAGAACTATAGGTATGTATTTCAAACATGGATTTATTCTGAATTGTCTTCATTCAGACTACTTCCATCAAACAGCAGAAAATACATGGTAGTCCTGTTGGAATTGCTTCCTGTGTTTTACACATCTATACAAGAAAGATGTCACCCCATCCTTAATAGTTCCCAGGATTCGTGCTGGATAGTCAAAGGTCTATTATTTGGTCAATCCATGAAGAGATGTAATATCCTTATTAAGAAGGTCTCGTTAAATTTATTTTCTAGTATAAATTCTGGATGAGAGGAAGGCAAAGTGCATTCCCATTTATTGCATGGGTTGAAAACTGTAAAATGAAACTCATCAAAAGAATCGAGGATCAATTGAGGGCAGGGGACAAAACAACACAATGCACAAACACACCACACACCAACGACGGACTTTCTTCCTCCATAGTGAAATAGAGGTAGTTCACACAGAAGACAAGAGTCAGGGTCAAAAAAATTTTTTTTTTTAAATCTGGCAACATAAAAGGCTGAGGGCATTTGAAGGATGGGAGATAAAGCTAAGGGCCAATGAAATGGCTTTCTACCTGACTGAACGTGAGTGGTACCCGAAAAAGTTACTCATGGGTACTTTACAGCATAAAGAGAGCTTGCAAGGAAACATTAAGTTAATTGTCCCTGCTGTATTCAGATGACCTTATATGACTATCAGCTGAAGCCTTCCATGGATTTACCTGAGTTAATAGGCTGAATAATGAGTTGGCCTGCAATAAACCAAGAACAGAAAGGAATATCAGCACATTTCAGCACTCACTGTACTCTGCTAACTGCACAGGATTAGTCAAGAAACCAAGTTCTTGTGCGTGTTCTTGTAACAGAGCACATAAAACGAGTTATCAATATGAGAGCTCTTAATGTTATTTGAGGTAATGCCAAAGAGGAAACCAAGCACTTTAAAGGGAATAGGATGGATGGCAGGTGCCTACAGCTTTGTCAGTGAGCATCAGAGGCTGTCTCACTGGTGAGGTTTTATGGACCAGCAGAGAGATAAAACACACGAAACAGAAATGAGTAGGTAATGCTACAAACACGAGCATGCTTCAAGCAGAGGATGAGTAAATCTGTGTGACATATGTTCTGTACCACAGGCATGTCACTGGTGTTTTCTGATGAACTTATGATGCATTTGGAAATTTATCATACTTCATGATGTCTTCCCTAAGAAGATAAAATTAAAATTACTTTTAAATAGTTTTTGGATCTGTGAGAACGTTAAATCTGTGTTTGCAAACTGTTTAATAATTAGCAGCAGCTAGTGCTTTGAACTAGAATCAAGAATAAAATACAGTGTTACCATTAACTTCAGTCGTCATAATATGTTCCCATCAATTTCTGACTGTATCTACATCTTTGATATTTTGGCAAAATATAAAATTCTAGAAACAAGAGTGATTATTGTGACTTTGTTTTAAAGCATACAAGGGAGTATGTATAATTTCATTTGAAATTATGATTGCAAGATATTTTATAGGAAAATATAAATTACATAATCATCTCATAAAAACAGCCAATGATTGTTAGCTTGAAAAATGAAAAACTAAAAAAAAAAAAAAAAAAAAAAAAAGATTCAGGTACCAGAAAACAGTTTCTCCAGGGAAATCAGTCCTTTGCTAATTTTAATTGAAATTGTATAAAGACTAATCAAGATTAATATGTACCCTCTTTATGACTACATTGAATGTGAATCAGACAATGTTCATATCCTCATCTCTCAAGGACATGCTTTCGCAAATGTCTAAGCTCACACAGTTGCAAGGAGCACCCTCCCCCGCAGCTAACTTCATTTTCCCTCCAGTAGTAGATTTGCTTCTTGAGCACCCATGCAAGGGCAGAAGGTGCCATGGCAGACAATAAAATAGAGAAGCAAAACTATTTAGGAAAGGAAGCAACTTGTACCCTTGGACCTCAGAGACCTCATCTTTTCTTGACTATTGATTTAACATGTGTTCAATAATTATTTAATTACCCTTAATGAGCAGATAATGTTCTCAAGGCTGGAAATAATCCCCAAACAAAGAATTCACTGAACAGAAGTTCCACACACTAATCTCTTGTTTCTTCAATTCATCAAACCATCGTTTTAAAGAGAGTGATCTCAGATAGTAAAGGGTAATGATTAAGAATGTGCACTTGTTAGTAGAAAATGTTTTAATCACAGGGCTGGTGGATATGGTTGGTTTGTGAAGATCAAATTATACAGGGAATTTTTTTTCTTTTTCTTTTTTCTACATGGGAGAGAGGCTTACAGTGATCTTTTGAAAGGGTGTCAAGGAATGAAATATTCTGTGGTAATCAGCACCTGTGAACACAGCTTATCAGTTAGACATGTAAGATGGCACCATCAGAACCCTAACAATGAGGAAGAAGGCAGAGTCTTCTCTGAATGCAGCCAAACTATAGAAGCATACCAACATGAACAGAGCGAAATGTGTACCTGGAACTCACTGTTCGTGACTATTTGTTTCTGGGGATTTTCCTCCAAAGACCAAGTTCTATGGAAAGACAGAGGGCAGCATTGTAAATGGAACTTCTGTTTCCTCACAGAAAGGGATGAGGTGAGATCCGTACCCAAGCTGTGTGAATACATGGCTTGTGGCTTGGGCTGAGCCCAGAGCAGTCCTTTCTCTGTTCTAACTATCCCTAGGCCTAGGCCTAGAAGTTTCTAGTCTCCAAAGATCTAATCTTCCAAGCTGACTGACTTAATATGGCTTGTCTTGGCTTCTGCCTAAATTGATCTGCTTGGCTTCAAACTGACTTTGACAATATGTTCTAATCATCTGGCTCCTTGTTCTTGGACCACATACCATACCACACTACATAGGCACACACACACACACACACACACACACACACACACACACACACACACATACACACACACACAAACTCTCTCTCTCTCTCTCTCTCTCTCTCTCTCTCTCTCTCTCTCTCTCTCTCTCTCTCTTTCTCCTTCCCTCGTTGCTCTTAACTACCTTCTTTCCTGTTCTGCTCTCCTATAAGTTGGGCGTACTCTTTCTCTGACTCATTCTGCTAAATCTATGTCTGATTTTTCACTTTGTCTGCTCTTCAATTAAACTTTCTGACTTGGCTGCTTCCTTCTACAAACTAACTTTACCTTATTGTTTTCCATTAAAGTATGTACTAAAGACTTCTCTGTATTCCAGACAGAGGGATTAAAGATGTGTCATTCCAGCTGAATCACACAGACCTAGAAGACCTTTGGTTGTGATCCCTCACCAGGACTGCCATGATGCTGGATTAAAATTCCTCTATACAAGAACACCCATGAAAGCAATTTACATGGGTTTTCTGTCTCATGCAAAAGAGAAGTGAAATGATAATGACTAAACCTGTCAGAGTAACTGATACATCCTAAATACAATCCTGGACATTCCCATTTTCATTTTCTTTGGAAATTCTGCATTTCCCTGTGTTTTTAAATGTTTTTGTAGACCTTTTATAATGTGGCAAGCATTAGTTGACAAAAACTTGAGAACATATATGCCATGATTTTGTGGAAAAATGAGTCTAGCCTTGAATTACTTTGTCATTTGATATGGTTACAGAAACAGTTGGTACATGTCTAAGCATTTGTCCTTAACCATATTTTCTAACCAAATCCTTAGCCTTATTCTCTAAATAATTCAAAGAGCCTGGAACAACAGAAGAGTAGGAGTCCACATACTCTGTGTCGAATAAAAATTACATATCATGCTAACACACTGTTAAAATAAAACCTATTCTATCTTTTATTCCTGACAGAGATAGCATCATGATTACAAAATTGAAACATATGTTCTATATTTTAGCTGTTATCTGACTGAAAGTTGGCAAGAAACTAAAATTTCTCTATAAAAGTGAATCACTTGTTACTGGTGTTCTGTTCATGGTTGTATGTGTTTGCTTAAATAATGAGGTAGAATATATATAATTTATAAATATGCATGTTTAAAATATGCATATGGCATATGACATACATATAAAAATTCATATGTTAAAATGTTTATTTTTATTAATTCTCCCAAATATGATGTGTGGATATTATCAGTAAATTTGCCTAAAAAATAAATTATTGATAGACATGACTTAAAGCCTCAAAATGGAATGTAAATGAAGCTAACATATACAAAACTAAGTTTCAATTTCAATTAATGTATTAACAAATTAATGATGATTTCTATAATAAATCAGTATCCTTTTATTAGCATGATACATCTATGGGCAGAATATATTTGAAGTAAAATGGTGCTTGATTTTCATTTTAAACTGTTTCTTCTAAAATATTCAATGATTTTCTTTTCTTAAAGACATGTTCTTAGACTTTTAGACTAGGAACTTACTACTTGCCTAATGTAAGCATGAGGCCTTGGTGATATTCCTGCCTTGCCCTTCCAAGTGCTGTTTTACAGGCATACTGTTTTCAACCCAGAGGTACTTATACGGATTCAAAGGTAAAAATCCATGGTCATACATAAAGTACTTACCGCCCAGATGCGGCACATGCTGAGATTCTCATTAGTGGAGAGGCAGAGACAGTAGAACTTGAGAGGCCTTGTGTTCACAGATCAGTGCTGGGGAAACCAGGAATGTTATACTTGCAGTGTTGTCTCTGCAAAGAAAGAAGAGATAGGAGGCTAGAAATGGGTGTGGTTTATACCTTCTTGATCTCTATGGAGAGACCACATCTAGCTCCCCTATACTCTTACTGTTTACAAGCAGAGAAGGATCACAGCCTGGTGATATTTGTACCATCTGTGTGACTGAAGCCACACCAGGTCCACCCAGACCGTAAGATATCACAATCTATAAAACCCATCTTTATGGTAAATGTCACATTGAGCCATGCCTTAAGCTTCACTGTGCACATGGGACTGGATTAATTATCATCAGAAAACTTTTTTCCGAATTGTACTGTACCTAACTATGCCTAAAATAAGTTGTTCTGTATTCCATTTGCAAATTCTGATTCAATATCAAGTACTGAGTAATATTGGGCTAGATTTACTTCTTGCCTTACAGAGACTGACACTCAGCTTGCCTTGGTAGTCACATAGACACTCTCTCCCACAAAACACCACACACACACACACACACACACACACACTCACACACATACACACACACACACACAAGCAATTCCCTAGGTCAAGCTGATAGGTCAGTCTAACTAATGAGAGACCTTGTCTTAGAAACAAGATGGTCAGTGTTCCTGTGTAATGAGACCCAAGGATGCTCTCTACCGCACTTGTGCACACATACTTAAGCACATACAGGAATAAACATACACATCAAATTTTAAATTATAAATAGTCTATATTATAATAGAAACCTATTGTTTCAACGAACACATTTTAATACATATTTGAAAATTTAGATTTCATAAAATTTACTTTAGAAAACCATTGGGAATGTGTTTATTTCCCGGCAAGCTATTGGGAACTTGGCATTTTATGTCTACTTACTTGAAAGTAGAAAAAGTGAAAAATCTGATTTTTTTTTTTTTTTTTTCTGACATATACATGGTCCTGGTCTTGGTCTCCAGCACTGGAAATAAAAAGAAAAATATTAAGCTTACTACTTGTTATTGTTAGATTTTGATACGTGGAAATTCAAAGCATGTCACCAGACTGGGTCCTGCAGCACTCGGGACACCAGCCCTTGTACTTTGCCTGGGCAACACAGGGGCCAGGGAGCCAGCCCCAGGGTATGAACCTGAGAGAACTGGCTCTGCCACTTGTCTGCCATGATGTGGTGTGGGTGAAGGAGAGATTCCCTACCCTGGACCCCTAGCCATGTGCAGTAGTTAGGAGAGCTGTCCCTGTGGTCATGGGAGTGAGAGAGCTGTCCCTACCCCTCTTGGGTGCAGCACTGGGGGAGCTGGCTCTGAGTCTTGCCTGGGCATCACAGTAGAGATGGTTCTGATGGCCAAGGGCAAGAGAGCAGGAGCTCTCCCTGATGGCTAGAGCATTGTGGGTAAGAGGAAGGCCAGCAAGCTGACTAACTCAGCTACCATGGGGACCCAGATGCCCGGCTCTAGATGGCCCACCCTAAAGTCTACCTCATCGATAAACTGCAATAGGTATCTGAAAGGGCTGACCCTGTAGATCCAAAGTTTCAGGATCTTCATAACATAGGAACAGCAGGATATTACAGAGGTATTGAGGATTCAGTGGAGCAGAAGCCAGAAACTTGACTCAGACACCAATGACTCACTGCATGAACATTTGCAAGTTGAGATGTGTAGACAAAACGGTATGCTGAGGAGCACACTGTGACACAGTACAGCTTACACAACGAGATTATTATTTTTTTTTATGTTTTGTTTTGCTTTGTCTCCTTTTTTCTTTCTTAATTTTTTGGAGGGGAGGGGTAGGCTGCAAGACCAGAAGGTAAATAAGAATGGACAGAAAGGTGAATGAGATGGGGCGGGGCTGAGGGGGGCGGGGTGGGTAATGTAACACAAGAAACAAATAGAAAGTTAAAAAAAATAAAAAGCATAAAGGATCAATCTCTTTCAGAATACTGTATCTTTTAGGAACATGTACAAAGTCAGGAACTGAGAAATAACGCAATCTTGCTATTCTTGATAAAATGCACCACGTGTACCAATAAATAGCCCATGACTTCCATGCTCTCTCAAAATGGAGGCTGGAGAGATAACAAGCATCTGTTCCTCTTAGGATGCATCTTCACTAAGCACTTGAAGTCCTCCCCTCTTTCTGAAAACATCATGTGTGCCCAAAAGATTGGATGTGGCCCAAGTCAAAAGTTCAGTGTGTGTACAGTTTGCTGACGAGTTCCTTGTCAGGAGACACAGATGCATCTTGGGAAAGGACGAGAAATGTGCTCTCCTTCACGGGCGCTAGTGTGGAGGACTGAGGCAGGCACTGTGCCTGTAGAAAGCTGGCATGCGTGCCTGTGAAGCTCCCACACACTCTCCACTGCATTCATTACCTGCTTAGAGTCTGCTGTGCCCCTCCCCCCACCCCCCATGCACAAAGCTCAAGTTCGGATTCACTTAGAAGAAAAGTCATTTTTCAAATTTCCAAATGTGCATTCAAGGGAAGTTCTCTATGCACAGCCATCTTCACTCCCATCCCCCACCCCCTACCTCTGCTGGGGCCTCACACCCATTATTAGCATGTAAATGAAGATTTATCTGACAGAACTGCTTAACATTTGCTGTAAATCCTGTCAGGTAATTCTTACAACGTTACAAAGATGGCATTTATGCAATGAATTCTCATCTTCAGCCTGCTGAGGATCCAGTGCAGAGAGCAATGCTGTAAAGAGATATAGATCCAGGGGGCTCGGGGAATGAGACATTTTTGCTATTCCAGAGGACCCAGATTCAATCCCCAGTACCCACATGGTGGCTCTCAACAATCTATAACTCTAATTGCAGGGGATCTGATGCCCTTTTCTAACCTCTTCAGACTCCATTCATACACACGGTATACATACATACATACATACATACATACAGGCAAAACACTCATACACATGAAATAAATCTTGTAACAAAATGCATAAACATCAGTTTATATAGGGGACTATTGAATGTTCCTGTCAGAGTTATTAGCCACCCTAATTGAGGGCATTGCATTTGAAAGGCAGAGAGATGGTTAATCTGTTCAAAGCATTTTATGGCTGTTACTAAAATTGCCTTCTCTGGATTTAGTACTTGCCCAAATTCACATGTTTAGAGGCACAAATAAAAATCTGGTGTTTCACCCTGCTTACCTTAATTTCCTCTAAGGCAGTGTTTCCTCACCTTTTGTTTGTTTGCTTTCTTGTTTGACTTTTCTTATTTAGTTTATTTTTAATTGAAAAAAGCTATAAAACATTGTGTAGATACCATATTCTTTTCAGATAGACGCTTCTCATATTAGAAATAAATCAGTTCACTGACGGACACAATTTTCTTACAAATTGTAATTGTGGGCACTTCAATTTTATATGTTATATTTTATGTGAAGGTAAATTTGGGTATTTAATCTTGAATAAGAGCTATGATTCATTATCCCTTCTACATAATTATAGAAAACAGTTAGGCGAATTACTTTTACAGGGAAAAGAAAACCATAGAAAGCAGAGGGCACTACCATAATTTTACCATAGAAAGCAGAGGCTCTGCCATAATTTTACCATAGAAACAGAGCCATGAGTTCTTAATCTCTGCAAGGATTTAAGTTAAATTGAAGTTTCACAACCGGAAACTTCAAATTCACATTTTTTTGGTTTGGAGGGTCAGTTAGAAATTTGGAGTTGATCCACATTTTCTATGAAAATTCTACCCTTTCTCTGGGTGAGCTCCTTTTTTTTATGAAAAAAGGAAAATAATGGAAAATAGAATGAATATGATATAAATTAGAACCTATAAATCTCTAAGTGGTTCTGGTGACGGTGGCTCCAGTCGTAAATTACACTCATGAATGAAGACAACATGGAACAAAAGTTCAAGCTCAATTTATTAAACAGAGTTCATGGTCAGGAACTGTTGAGAGTTTCTGCATTATGTAACAGAGGCAAAGTAGAGGGAAGAAGGGGAAAGAGTTATCAGTAGGCATTTTCTTTATCTATTTATTAAAAAGGTTTATTTATTTATTTTATGTATATGAGTACACTGTAGCTGTTTTCAGACACACCAGAAGAGGGCATCAGGTCCCATTACAGAGTTTTGAGCCACCTTTTCGTTGCTGGGATTTGAACTCAGGACCTCTGGAAGAGCATCCAGTGCTCTTAACCTCTGAGCCTCCACTCCAGCCCAACAGTAGGCATTTTCTTTAGACCAATCTATTGTCCTAGACCCCTGACATGTGCAGTATGTGTAGATCACTCTTTGTGGTAAAGTTCTGGCCTCTGCAGGGACTTCAACAAACACCATGTGGTGCCACATGAAGTAAAGGCTATCTGTCAATAGCCAAGCAAGTATCAGAATTCAAGACACTACCATTTAGAATAAGACTGCTTTTTAATCTAAAAAGTACTACTAGAGTTAGGATACATTTTATAACTTTCCCCCTATTTTTAATATTTTGCATGTTCCATTTCCAGTAGGTTTTGAAACTAATAACCCACTGGTCAAATTTGTTAAGCATTTCTGATTTAATCTGCTCAGCACTTTTGGAATGTAACAGGCCTTAGACATGGTTGTAGTCTTCAAAATTTGCTACTGGAAAATTTTGGCAATTATCTTTGAGCTTTACTTCCTTCCATTATATTCTATATGCCTACCTATTTGTTAATTCTATTCCATGTTTATTCATTTATTCATTTATTTAAATCACCTTCCACCTGTCTCTCTGTGCTGGCCAGTTTTATCTGAACATGGCACAAGCTAAGGTCATTTGGGAAGAGGGACTCTCAAATGAGAAATGCTTCCACAAGATTGGCATGCTGTACAAATCTCTGGGATATTGTCTTGAACGGTGATTCATATGCGAGGGCTCAGACCACTAATAGCATCCTAATCCCGAGTAGATGGTCCTGGGTTGTATAGGAAGGAAGGTTGTGCAAGTTACAAAACACTGGGAAATGCTGTTGAATTCTAAGGCAATTTTTTTTTTTTTCTGGGAGATGTTCGGTAGAGAAACATGAATTTCAAGAGTAAAGAATTGTATTTTCCTGTGGGACATTGAGAAGCTGGCCCACAGGTGCTGGAGAGTTGGCCAGCAAATAACAATGTCTGCTTTACAATAATGAGGACTAGACTTTGGATCCTCACACCCATATACCAAGACACATGCAAGATCCTTAGCTCAGTCCTAAGTGTCGTAGAGCAATAAAACTTACAAACCTATTTTTCAAAACAAGGGAATTTAGTTCATATAATGCTTCTATTATGGTGTTTATCAAATCACTTTGAAATTTATATCACACACCCAACAAACCAAGAGATATCATAGGAAAGAAGGCCTGGCTATGTATCCTAATACTGGAGATATCATTGGGTACACTTCCCAATTTCTGGGCTTAGAAATGCTTACCATCATGGTAGGCTTATTTATATTCTATAGATAATTATGAAAAGGTGGAGTTTAGGGGTGCTCCTAACATTTTAGGCATCGTTATTTGTCCCATGGTAGGAGGTTCTCTGTATTATTTTAACTTGGGACAAGTCAAACGCCAGCACATCAATTTCAGTGTATGAGTGTGGATTCATAGTTTGTTGAAATTATTTTAAAAGGTAATTAAGAAATTAGTTTAAGTAGTTGCTAGAAGCATCCAAAAGCTGTAGCTAAGCACAGCTTGCAAGGTTCTGTCCACTTTGAAATATTAGCCTCCTTCTTGATCATGCCCTCCACGGCAACTGTAACCCATCAGCTGCTAGTTTGAACCATGTGGGCAGATGCCCATGAACACCGGAAGAGGCTCCGTGGGTATTTTATTGGCAATAACTCAAAGCTTATTAAAATCCAGATGGAGAGGGACCTGCAGCTGATCGAAGTTCATATGCCCAAATGGGCACCATGCTATTTAATTGCCTGCATTTCAGTGGTAATTCACTTCTCTTGTCTTACTCTGAGATTTCTCCAAAGCCTCATATAACCTTTCAGTAAATGTGTCCCCGATATCATCTTTAAAATCTAATGCTCATTGGCAAAACGCTTAGGTTGACTTCTTTGTTGATATCTTAGTATTTTTGTATTGGTGTTAAATGAACATTGTACCACGAACAGGCAATTGGGTGAGTCATTTATGAGTCTTTCTAATGTAGCTATTAAATTAAAAATGTCTGGTTTCTAATTCAATAATATTTTCCTAAACACATTAAGCTTATTACATACACATGGCATGACATCCCTGCAGTTTGCCTCATTTGTAAGAGACTCCTGCCTTTGCAAATCTTGGATTCATTAGCTGATACCTAGAACATACCTCCTATTCGTTAGTTGAGCCAGTGGTACTATTTGTGGTTTTAATAGTATGAAATCAAGCTAATTGTAAATAAAAACAAGCCATTTGCCCCAATGGCCAGGAACTGAGACCTCATAATTCTATACATAGCCAATGGCCTGATTATCCTCAGCTGCAGTTCCCCCTCTGAGAGCAAACTAAAGTCTTATTTTCTCAGTCCTAAGGCCTTACAAAAAGAGAGAGGTCTCCCTTTCCATCAATTGCTATGGAATCTAAAAGGTTTCAGCATTCTTTGTACAATGAATTGCACACTGTTCCAAATTATTATCTGTGATTACCCAGATCTGTCTTGTGTCCCCAACTCATAAAACTAAAAGACCTTTGAAGATCAAAGGCACTGACCTGCACCTCTGTGAGCCATGCTGGGCCCTGTAGTTCT
>NC_137979.1:56972581-57097581 GCF_963924665.1 Micromys minutus
CATGCACGAGGCCCGCACAGATCATCACTGGATGAGGATACATGCCCCCATTCCTAACCAAGCAGTTATCTCTAAATGGCATTCACTTTCTAATGGGGAAAAAAGAGGTTTTTTTTTTCCTGTGGAATGTCCAGGGTTATACAAACCACACTTAAGGACAAGCCCCGTGCCTAGAAGTAGATGGCCAAAACAGAGCAAATTCAATGGTATTTTTGAAGAATTTTCTCTCATGATTTCTTTGAGCATTTTTTTTAAATCTTTATTTCATCCTCTTTGGTCTTTTCCTTTGGGTCTCAGACTATAAAGGAGGCATGAGGGAGGAGAAACCATGGCCAGAATATGTTCCATGAAAAATATTTTCAACTTATCAAAAAGGAAGAAATCTCTGCAAAATTAATTAGTCCATGACTTTTACAGTAAGCCTCCCACACAGGATGAAGACAGGAAAAAATAGGTAGAGGAAAATCTTTGCCAGAATGCAACCTAAATGGCTTTCTATTATCATTCCAACAGATTCCTTCTCAGAGTGAATATCATGACAAGAGGAGTGTGTGGAGGAGAAGGCTGCTCTTGTAATGATGAACAGGAAGAAGAAAGAAAGGAAGAGATCAGGCATCAGGTACCACCTTCAAAAGCAGGAAACACTCCCCACCCTCAGTGAGTTACTTCCTCTAAAATGCCTCATCTCTTGAAGACTTTACTCCCTCTCAAAAATGGTGGAACTCTCTTGAAACCAGCTCAAACTGCTTTTGTTTTCAAAAGCAAGCTATTTATAGCTTAGCTTCATTTTCATCTTCATCATTTGAAAAGTTAAGCAGCAGGATAATGAAGTTCTAATAAGATTATTGGCTGCACACAGGTTGAATTCACTTTGTCTACAAAACACAAATGAAGACCCAAAAGACAATGGCATAAAGCAACATTGTCACACTAGCAAGAGGTAAATGTCTAGGAAGAGATCAGACTGTGAAATGTATTCGCTTGACAGGAAAGTGATTTCAATTAAACCAATAGCATTTTCGAAATGGAAAAATTGATTTGCCGCCATTGATTACCCTACCCTACGAAGAATAGAAAGGGACTTCCCACTGTCATTCCCAACCATGAATGAATGTATACCTTCAGCAGCTCAAATTCAAGTCACCTCAACTGAGACTGTCAAACTAAGCTGTCACTCACATTGAGTCATGGGGAGAAAAATAAATGTGTTCTTCTTGACTGATTCTCAATGGAAAGTTTATCCTCTCTCTCTTGGCTACGATGGTAACACCGAGTTAGCCAAAGAAATTATATAATAGAGAAGATAAAAATGAACAGCTACTCAATTTAAAAGTTGAGTGCATTGGTTCTTTGACAGTTCCATATGTGTATTTAGTGTATTCCATTTAATCGAATTCCCAGCCCTCCTTGACCTCTCTCCTTTTTCTGCCATTTCTTTCATCTCTCAACAGGCCCCTTATCCATACTCACACCACTTTGCTTTACTGCTCACTAGTTTTAGCAGAACTGTCTGTGAGGTTATGGTTTCGGAACTGTCCATTGTAGCCTGATGGTCTTGCCTACTGGGTGGATACACAACCTGAAGAGAGTGCCTGACCCTCTTCGAGAACCTATCAATAGGCAATAGTTTAGAATAGAGAGGCGGGATTTCATTAGCCCCATCCCAGTCCATGAGTGACTACTGACAACCCCAGTCTTCTCAAGGCCAACTGCAAGCAAAAGCAGCTGCTGTATTATGTTTACAGAGGCTGTCGTGCCTTGAAGATAGCATCGTCTGTCTCCTCTACCCAATGTCCTCACTCTTACATTCTTTCCACTCCTGCAAGGTTTCTTGAGTCTTAATGGGGGTGGTGTAAATCTTCTGTTTAGGGCTGACCATTCAACCTTCACTGAGTGTGCACATTTTTCAGTAGTGTGAGGCACTCCAGAAGGTTATTTAGTGAGGCTAGGTGTTATAGAAAAACTCATTTTAGAAGACTCCTTTGGGGGAAGAGTAGCATATTTTGTTTCTTCCAGAAAAATAAGATTAGTATGTTTCTAATAGTACCAGTGATACTCTGTTAATGTTCAAAAAGAAATCTTAAGGAGTCTTTGAGTATATTAGTGCTTCCTAAGTTTGGAAGTGAAGAACCTTGCTTCTTTACGTTTATAGTGCTTAAGAAACATTCAGAGTTTTGTTAAGTTGCATTTTATGCCTCAGTATGGATTTGGAAGATCTGGGATTTTGTTTTTCAGACACTCCCAGAGAACACTCACAATGCTCATCAAAGAGTGACACCAGAGAGCCTCTTCAGAGAAGGCATTGGTTATATACAATCTTCATTGTTTGAATATAGAAAGCCATTAAGTCATTCAGTGTAATAAAGGAGCTTTCTGCACTATATATATATATATATATATATATATATATATATATATATATATATATATATATAATGGTAATGGAGAGTTTGTGTAGCACTCTAGAGAAGAGTTGCAGAGTTGCAAAAGAAGGCAAAGTGCAGTTTGGGTATGTGTAAGCTTTTGCTACAAAATATGCAATGGGGGTCTCTCCATTTCTCACACAGTGTATTGAAAGGAGTTCACAGAATTCGGTTTGGGTTCTGGCTGTGACTAGATGAAGCTGATTACACACATGTACCAGGGTACGGAGCCAAGTGCTAGCAAATGATTTATGAAATGCAAACTCAGATATAACTGTCAACCTCTACTGAGTATTTTACCTGTGTCAGGGACTCTAAAGATATGTGCAAATTTCAATATTAACACTGCCATTTTATTTGATTAGAAACAACCACAATAACAACAACAAAAATGTGATAGAGAAGTAGTGAGAGGCAACTTGGTCTCAAACCTCCTAGCTCTGAACTAGAAAGCATTGTGATCATATTTAATCATGCAAGAGGAGGAATATCTATTTTTATTTAGAACAGAGAGGGTCCTTCCCCACGCTCCATCTACCTTCCTCAATAATTCAGTTGGACAGTCTTCTTTAAAACTCCTGATAGATACCTTTTATTTTGCGTCCTCTCTCTTCATGTACAACTTCTGTTTCCCTCCTTTGTTTATAGTCACACCTTCAGACTGTATTAACACACCTGCTCTCTGTTACACCACCTCTTGCTGCTAAGGAATCGCAGCTTCCCAGGGTGGCAGGAGAGGAGGTGACAGGAGAGGGATTGCGGCTGCTTTTATAGAAAGATTTCTCATTAAAATATTCTCCTCACCACCCAAAATTAACTGCATCCTGGATATTAGAACGCTAGCTGGTACCCTAGACTCTGTATTCATTGATACCCCACTCTTTTTTTTACTTATAACTTCTAAACAAATAGTTGTGGCTCTTAATAAGTGGGTGGTTTTTTTTTTCTGTTTTCAAAATTTATGAAATGGACATTTTTAAAATGGTTTCTCTTATAGCTTCCATCCCCAAAATTGACATCGTGTTTGTGAGATTTATACACTTGTATAGCTCGTGTTTATTTATCTTCTCACCAAAGAATAATAAAGCATTAGTCTCACAACAAACCCATTAATTCATCTTTTTGCTGTCGGAAGACATGGGGTTTCAGTCCCAAGATGATGTGCTATTGTTATCACAGCAGCCATGGCTTCCTTAATCTATTTCCTCAGTCCTTGCTATGTCATATCCTCTCCCACATCGGTTTAATCCGATAGTCCCTATTCTTAGTGACATATTAGAGTCACCTGGGGGGAATTTTGCGATCCCAATGCCCTTATTGTATCTGAAACCCAATATATCAGAATTTCTGGAAACCAGATTTGGGTATTAGTATTATGCAACTCCCTCCAGATGCTTCCCTTAGAGAGAAAAGTTTTATAATGTTGCTTTATTTCTACCTAATTTAAAAGGAAAAACTGCTCTCTTGGCTCAAGCTGCATTTAATCTAATTTCTCAGAACAGTGTCCTCAAATATCAGAAGCTAAAAATGTTCCATCACATACCTGGAAACCTATCCTCATTATCCGACTTTAGTTTGAGCTACATGAACTGCATGTCCATCTATCTGCTCATGGTAAGTGTGCCCCATGGTGACATCATTGTTTAAAGATCCCGTGAACAGGAGCTTCCTGAGGAAGTGGTATTGATTCACAGGGAGTCTCTGTGTAACTTTACAATTCATAGATCTGGTTTGCTTAGAGCCCAGAGGTTACAACCCCAAATCAGGACTAATTGTTTAGCAATTCAAATCGGAAGGGAACATATGTGAAGCGTTTTGCTTTCAAGTTATGAATTGTCCAATTTAGGGTCGTAGGTTGTACTTGGAGTATTTCAAACCATAGGCACACTATCACTGTTTCAAGAACAATGTTCTGTTGGCCACTAGCCATTTTTTTAAAATCCTTGGGAGAGGACGAGTCTAAAGGGTGCACGGTGACTCAGTTCCAAGGAAAACAGAGAACAAACTGATTTAATGTCTTAAGAGTAGCTTGTTATGTAAACCACAACCCAATATCCAAGACGACAATTATCCAACATGATCTATGGTGTGGAGCTAAACTCCTTTCTATCCCAGTGGGGAAGCATTAGATAAAGTGCTATTATTCATTTCTTTATGGAGACATAGGTAATTTGGGCAACAAGCATCCAGAACCCTGCAAGAACAGTGTACAGAAGCAAATGTCTGCTAGCTACAAGATTATCCCTTTAGAATAAGGCTCTGAAATTTCTATTTTCTTTGTTAGCCATATTAAATATATTTCCCAAGAGATGCTAGCCTAGGAACCAATGACTTCAAGAACTGTTCTCAACTCCTTTGTCTATTCTGTATTCTTCCTTTTGACTGCCAATCCATTTTTTAAACCAATTTTTATGCTTTCTATTTTCAGTAATGAAAGTTAGAGAAATATGACTTGCTACCAAGAATAATTGAGACATAAATCATATGTATGCACTTGACATATTTATACCAGTTTCTAGAACTTTTAAGGCACAAAACCTATTCTAGGAGCTAATTTGAGCAAAGGGTTGCATACATTCATGTATTAAGTTGCTTGAAAAAAAAACATAATTTGACTTTTCTTGGACTAATGGTTGATTTTTGAACTTCAGTTGTCTCAGTTGTAGGTATTTACAGAGGTCATATGAAGGGTGTGTATTAACATATTGAAAATTTGCAACCGCAGTCCTATGTTCCATTTGCTGCTCTCATCGACAGGGCCATTTATGTTACCCAGATCTTCAAGGATGTGTTTTATCTACACAAACATGCCTGTTTTCAAATGGGTGAATTTTGAACTATCTCTAAACTGTTAAGACCTAGATAATTTTACTCTGTTATGGAGGCATATATGTAGAAATAGCAGGTCAGATAAAGCTGAATGCTCTTTTTTTATTTTTTATTTATTTATTTATTTTGGTTTGACATCATCTCAAGATGAAAATTAAATAACAATATGATTATGCAGAGTTTGTCCGCGATACTACTGAGCACCCCAGGTTTTCCTCAGAGACTTCTACATGCATGGTCCACAATAAATACTCAGCTTATAAAACTGCTCTTTACGTTAGATACAATGGAAGAAATTAATTGGGTGGGAGGCCAGCCCTTGTGAGGAAAAGGCAGGCTTGGTGCTAGTCTGTTCTACGCAGTGGTATTCTGTGTCAGAGGCCTTGACTTGATTATATCTCCCTGTCATCTTCTGTCTGTCCTACTATCTATCTATCTATCTATCTATCTATCTATCTATCTATCTATCTATCATCTTTCTATCTATCTATCTATCTATCTATCTATCATCTATCATCTATCTTTCTATCATCTATCTATTCATTCATCAAGTGATTTATCAACGATCATCTATCTAATCTATCATCTATCTATCTGTATATCATCTGTCTGTCATATATTTATTATATGTTGTATCTATATCTGTTTTATGTATGGATAGATATAAAATATTATATATTAGATAAAATATGTTTATATATTTTAGTTATGAAGATGATAGCTATATAAATTTACATCTAAAATTGATTAGAGTTCATTTATCTATATACAATATTTCAAGAAAAAAATATAACATGGTGAGTTAAAGGAAAAGCTTTTCAATAATGAAGCCAGTGAGAACATTCTCTTTGATGTTTTTTTTTATTGGAGAATATAGATACTAGAACAACATTGGTAAAGAAGCACGAAGAATATTCTACTCTCTTGAACAAGTACTAGCTTACGAGCAGTGAGACTGAAGAGGATGCTATAGAGATCTTATTTGTATGTTTTATAACTGGAATTCTACTACTGGATAGGAAAATCTCTGTGCAACATGAAAACAAGACTGCAAATCATGTGAACTTGGGGAAATATTCTATTCCAGATTTTCTAAATTGCTAGCTCTCCATTGCTGTTTATCAAAGCTCTCTGAGCACAAAGCATCCTACATCGAGGGTCACCTTATGTCAACTGAATGGCATTTTACTTATCGCATCCATTCCCTGTGACCTGAATTCTAATAGGAACACAATTAGAGAGTGAAATGTAGTTTTAGGCTTTCCTTAATATTTGTAGAGGTTAGCCATTATTAAATTGTTTTCAGGGATGGACTTTAATGGCAGAAAATGTAAAATAAATGAAGCAACTCCAATTGCTGTTTTGTTGCCTGTGGCCATCTGGTTCAATTGGAAACTGTATAAAGTACTATGAGGTCTTAGGTACAATAAGGATGCAGGCAGCAATCCTTCTCTCCTGTTCATCCCTCCCTGGTAGGCACATCATGTCTCTTTCCATGTGGTCTAATTCAGAAGGAAAGATTCAAGAGCAACTGTGTAGTTGGATCAAACTGACAACATGTACTCTCTCTCTCTCTCTCTCTCTCTCTCTCTCTCTCTCTCTCTCTCTCTCTCTCTCTCTGCCTCTCCCTCTCTCTCCCTCCCTCCCTCTCTCTCTCTCTCTCTCTCTCTCTCTCTCTCTCTCTCTCTCTCTCTCTTTCTCTCTCTCTGCTTCTCCCTCTCCCCCCCCCTCTTCCTCTCCCTCATTCTCTCTCTTCTCTCTGTCTCTCTCTCTCCCTCCCTCCCTCCCTCCCTCCCTCCCTCCCTCCCTCTCTCTCTCTCTCTCTCTCTCTCTCTCTCTCTCTCTCTCTCACACACACACACACACACTCAAGTGTGGTTGTATAATTTTGTCATTTCCAAAGACATGAGTCTACAGCAACAACACTCAAATATACAAATGGATACAATCATTGCAATCATTTATCAGGCTTGCTTTAGGTAAGTTAACTCACATGTTACCTTCGTTTTTTCAAATGCTCTGTTCATTTTGGGTATGGATGACTCCATTGTTAAGACAAAGTTGAAAAGCTAAAGTCTCTTTCAAAAGAGGGGCCAATTGTCTTCCTGTCATGTTTGCCCTAACTTCTGTTGAAAATCTTCATATACAAACTTAACTTTTCTGGATATTCGGTATTCTTTAAGTAGTGGGTCCAGTTAAGTAAAAATTAAATGTGATTTTGCTAATAATGTGTTGGAGAAATCAAAATATGTCTGAAAAATCACTTCCAAAATTCAGTGCTTGGTAGATATAACAAGTAGCAAACAGTAACCTGGAATCGATTGATCAACTCGGGATTTTTATATGTAAGGGACTCATTGTTATGCCATATAGTAATTTTTTTTCATATGTGACATCAGCAGTGTGCCACACATGTGCTAATGGGAAAACATTGTCAGTTTCTAACCTCATCTATGTAACGACATTACAATAATCATGTGTGGTAACTTTGATTTTTTTCACCTAAGATTGATTACTGTCATGTAGATTAAATTTTTATTCCATAACAATGATTTTAGTCCTAGAACCAGTGAAAAATAACTTTCTATCAAGAAAATATTTCTTCAAAGCCCATATAAGTATTGAGAACATTTAATTTACCCACTCTTAGCTTCTGCTTGCACTGAAAACTATTATGTTTTTCTAATCGACAGAGTGAAAGGGAAGCTTGTAAAATCCTTTTCCAGTCCTTGCTTCAGTGATGTTGGCCAATTGTCAAAGTTCCATCTTGGTGATCCAATGTCCCTTGAAATGTTATATGCCACAATGATTATCATTCCAACTAGAAAGTCTTATACAAAGGCAAACCCACAGCAGATCATGTTCATTCAATTCTGATTGAGATGCTACACTGGAATAGCACTCGATGGTTTTGTGTATTATTCAAGATGAAGCAGGTGCCTCATGCTAGACAGCCTCTCCCCATTATTCCTGACACATGTACCTCAACTCAACCCTGCTGTTGTCTCTATTCTTTGGTGGAGATCCATTTATTTCATAAAGCTTAGAGGGAAATAAAAATAGGCTTATCACGTAACAAAACACCAGTCTCTTTCAGCACGGCCTAGAATACACCTTTGTGTATTCCAGATATATTCCCTGGGCAGCATTTCCTCTTGTGTCTAATTAGATCCCAGTCTGTGTATTTACAAACAGGAAGCAGCAAGGCTGTGACCTCAGAATCTTCCAGCAAAGGCTTTGTCAATTAGCATGCGTGTTAGTACTGTTTGGTAATGAACATCGGGGTCCCTGTGAGTTCTCTATAGAACAAAGATAGATGATATGTTTTCTGTATCTTAAAGATGAGTCATTATAATGGTTTTTATATTACTACAGGAAAAATACATTTTTTAATTTTTTTTCCTTTCTTAGTTTTTGTTTTAAGTGGTAAGCAGATTCTACTGACCTTAGAAGGAATTGATAGGAAACACACACACACACACACACACACACACACACACACACACACACACACACATGCATACATGCATACACGCACGCACACACAGAGAGAGACAGAGAGACAGAGACAGAGACAGAGAGACAGAGACAGACAGACAGACACACACACACACACATACAGACATACACATATATGTTGGACTTGAATGGCAAACTCATAGATAGCAATCAAATAGAAAAATTCCCATTTAATATCAAATAAACAATGGAGGAAAACCAAAATGTCATCAGACTCATGACCTATAAATTGATAACATTGCCATACCTTTTTTTACAACATACTTATGCATACAATCAAATTAATAAAGAAAAAATGTGAATTCCATGATGATCCAAAATGTTTTACAAAGTCCTGCTTAGAATCCTGCTTGATTCTGCAACTTCAACTCTACATAATGAAAGCATTGTATCAAACTAACTTGATTTCATTAGAATAAATGTTACTTTCACTTTCTTTTTAATCTCTTTTACATGTATTTATTTATTCTGTGTGTATCCCTCCATCTACCATGTGGGTCTCAGGAATAAATTTTCAGATGTATAGGCTTGGTGACTAGCACCTTCTCCCTCTGCCCCATTTTGCTGGACCTAAGTTATTTTTTTTAAATATATCATTTAATTTGCAGGCAGTATATGAGAATGCCATGCCACAATATGAAGAGCCAAGGAAGAACAGTGTGTTTAAATTTGCTTCTTCTTCACATTCTGTGAGTTCTAAGGATTGAATTTAATGCTAATGCTCTTTCATGTGAGTCCCTCTCACCAGCTCTATCATCAGTTCTTCTAGAATTTTCTTTGATTTAATCACATATTTTGACATTATTAGTATGGATCCTGTGGCATTGCTAAGCATAGATGCTATACAAGCTTCAAGAATTTGAGCCCTATCATTAAGAATTATGTGACTATAAATCAGAGGAGCCATCTAGGCATTAATAAAATACATTGTTCTCTATTCATAATTATTTTCCTAACAAAAGACTGAGAGCCTTCAGACCAGGTATACACTTTCTGCTCCTCTTTAAGGGACCTTACACTTCCAATCCTTTGATATACACTTGGTGTAGGTACCTAACCTATCAATAAAAGAGCCAAATATGAATTTAGACTGGTATTGGTTACTACAGATTCGGAAAAACAACATAATTGGCAAATACTGTTAAAAATTAGCTAACATAACATAGCCTTTAAATGTCAGCTTGTTCTTTATGTGCTGAAATGCCATGGTTCTTGGAAAGACAATGTCAGGAATCATCCATTAGGGAATCAAGTTAATATCCAAACAAGCCCAGTGTTTTCTGCTCTGATTTTAATGACTTATGGTTCTAGTCTGATTTCTGTTGTTGTGATAATCATTAATACCAAAAGCAACTTGGGTAGAAAAGGGTATGCTGTATTTCCAGACTGAAGTCTGTCATCAAGAGCTCAGGCAGGAGTCTGAAGAAGAAACCAGTGAAGAAGGAATGCTTTGTACTGGTTTGCTCCAGTTCTTATAGGACACTCCATTTCTTGTAGAGACCAGGTGTCCCTGCTTTGGGATGCTACCATGCACAGTGGATGGGGTCTGCCTCCATCAACTGTCAATCAAGAAACTGCCTACAGGCCAATATGATGGGGGTAACTTTTCAGTCCAGCTTCTTTCTTCCAGGTATATTATATTCACAAACAAAATTGGTCATCATGCTCATATTTCATGTGGTATACATAAAAATTATCTTGAATTACCAATTTATCTTCTGCTGTTTCACATGACTTTCTAATGTGTCAAATGCATTGGGCAGTAGTGTCTCTGTCTGTCTCTCTGTCTCTCTATCTGTCTATCTGTTTGTCTGTCTATCTGTCTGTCTCTCTCTCTCTCTCTCTCTCTCTCTCTCTCTCTCTCTCTCTGTGTGTGTGTGTGTGTGTGTGATACTTAATAGGATCCAAATGAAAGATGCTAGTGAAAAAGATGTTACCTCTATCTGGACACTGTCATGAATTTTATATATTATCATACATGATGGTTAGTCTCCTATTCAAATTGACTACATTCACAGTCACCATGGAAATATACCTCTGGGCATGAATGGTCATTTGAATGAGAGTTTTCCATATTATTTTTTTGCAAACACATAGATCCCAGTTGCTAGCACTGTGTGGGAATATTAGAAGGTGAGACCATTCTGGAAGAAATAGGTCACTAGGGTAGACTTTGAGAATTTAAATCCTTGAGAAACTTTTTGTTTTTAATTTTTTTTATGCACTCTGCACTGCTTCTTGTCTAAGATATGCTCAGTTTCCTGCTCAGAAACACCGTGCTTGCCTGGTGCCATGGTTTCCCTCCTATTCATCTAGAACCAGAAGCCCAACACTCACTTCTGTGAGTTGCTTTGCTCATGGTATCTCATCACAGCAACAGGACAGTTGCTGTGACAGCATGCCTTAGATGATGTCTGAGAATCTTTTCATAGAGCACAGGAGACTCACTCCCAACGTGAGGAATTCCACCAACCCAGCCCGCTTCCCAACTTGGTAGGAAGGAAGAAAGCAGTTTTTATCAGCAGCATGCATTCATCTTTGCTTCCCTACTGCAAGTGCAAAATGACCGGCTGCCTCAGTGCCCTCAAGCCATGAGCCAAAATAAGGCCCTTCTTTCCTTAAGTTTCTTACATCAAATATTTTGTCACTTGGGTGAACAAGTTAACTAATGTATAGTCAGTAATAAAAATAATCAATGTTCCAAAAACCAGTGTTAAACTATCATGAGGATTAATCTTTTTGTTTTAGTAGTTCTACATTGGTTATTATAATTCTTTCATATGTTAAGAAATAGTAACAGTCTAGAGATAATGATAATGTGCACATAAATATAATCATAATTAAACCCAACAGAAATATCAGTTCCATTTTATTGATGACAAAAGGATGCCTGCAAGTTTTTGGTTTTTTTTTAAGGCCTTAGATTTACCTTTGTGTGTATAAGTGCTTTGTCTGTATGCCCAGTTAATGAAGATGTCAGAAGAGGGTGGTAGATCATCCAGATTTGGACTGAGAGATGGTTGTGAGCCACAATGTGGGTGCTGAGCATTGAAACTGGGTTCTCTAGGAAAGCATTCAGAGCTCTTAACATCTAAGCCATCTCTCCAGTGCCTTGACTGCTCTTTTAGTAATCCTTTCTCCTCATGTCCTTCTCCTCCACCTAGTCCTCCTCCTCCTCCTTTTACTGTCTCCATCCCAGTCCCTTCCCCTTGCCTTCCCCTCCCCCTTCATCTTCATTTTTTGTATCATTATCATCTACAATGTCACCACCACCACCACCACCATCATCACCATCATCATCACCATCACCACCACCACCACCATCATGATCATGATCATCATCACCATCATCCTCTCACTTGCTTTCCTGTACACTAGACTGTTACTTTTCATGGTAGGAAGGTGAACTCACCAGGTTTTCAAAAGTCCCACACCTTGGATAATATCAAAGGAAGAAGAATGTCAATCACAGCTGGTGTTTTTAGTACAATTCAGGGATATCAAGAGTTGAATTGAAGAGGTCAAATGCAGAAAACTGAAAATAAATGGGGGGATGGTAAGTGCTTTGGGAGTTTTCCTGAACTTTGGATAATCAGCCGTGCACATGGAGATACGACAAGTAGTTGAGTCAGTAATAAGAAACTCAAAAAGCACCACAGACAAGAAGGAGGGGGTGTGGAGAAAGCAGGAAAATTAGCCAGAGTTAAACAATCATAAGGAGCCTTTCTATGGAGTCACAGCCAAGGGGAAGGAGAACTGGTGTGTCATGCCTTATCTTCTTGGAAATGGCTTTTCCTCGGTATTCTCCTAAGTCAGAGAAAGATGGGCAGACAGATTCCTCTCTTTGGCCTGGTCATCATCAGAGCTGGTGCCCAGACTTCCCAGTAGCCCCAACCCAAACGAAACAAAGGTCAAAAGTTAATCACTGGACCTGTGTTTTGAAAGTCATCAGACATTGGATTCAGTCTGATTTGCTTAGTTTCAAACTCTGGCATGGCTGGGTTTTTTTTTTTTTTTTTTTAGCTCAGAATCTGTGAAGCAGAAATTGCTCTCTTTGGAAGGCACAGCACGTGATGTGTTCATCTTCAGTTTAATTAGTCACAGTATATAATGATGTCTTAGGATCCAGATAACTGGCTCATGACTTATTGATAACATATTAAATATATGTCATGTTAGATTAAAATTTTGGATATTATAGTGGGTGCCTTATTAAAACCGGGGATAATTGCCAAATGTAATGAAAAAATGTTTCTGTACTTATTGTTCGTGGTTTAATATGATTTCTCAACATAGTTTTATAGTTTGGAGACAATGTTTTACATTTGAGAGCTCAGGCTAACACTGAACTTGCGGGATCACTTCTGCCCCAGCCGCTGAATATGTGAGGATTACAGGCATGAGCCCCTATATTTAGCTCATTACCTGAAATGTGGTCTATGAGGTCTCCTTCCTCAGTCCCCTGCAATGCCCATTTTGAGGAGAATGTGAAGATACACTACTGGAAGAAAAGAGAAAGTTAGAAAAAAGATGGAGTGTGTGGGGGATGGATATGCTCCATGGAGGTGTGGCCAGGAATGGGGGTAAGGGAGATGCCTCTGGGGGACCCATGTTGGGAATCCTTTCCCCAGTAAGGGACCAGACACAGGACAGTATAATATAGAGTAGAGTTTATTCAGGGCATGAGAAGGGGAGTTAAGAGGGTAGTAGAGGCAGAAAGAGAGGAGTAAAGAAGTAGAGGCCAGACATGAGCACATAGAGTGTCGAAGGGAATGTGGAGAGAAGGATCAAGGAGTGGGGGCAAGGGTGAGAAGCCAAGGGGCCAAGAGAGTAAGAGAGTAAAGGAGAGAGGAAGGGGCAAGCAGTCCCCTTTTTATAGTGTCAGGTAACGGGCAGAGCATACCTGGTTGTTGCCAGGTAACTGTGGGGTGGGGTTTACAGAATCCCAAAAACTATTCTGAACAAGGTGGTTAGTTATTGTCCAACAGCTACAGAATGATCTGCAATAAACCACAGGAGGGTAGAAGGAGTGTAAACTCTTGGCTTTGAGGGTGCTTGCTCTCTGTGGTTCGAGTGAGCTAACAAAGCCATTTATGATTATAAGAATGGGGGAGACACACCTCCACTCTCCATAATGTATCTCAGCATGTCCATCGAGAACTTCTAAGGCTGCAAGAGTTAAGTAGCCAAAATGAGTGAGATTTCCAGGGTTTTAGAATATTACATAAACTCATATTTTAGGGCACTATTTAAATAAAACCTGGGAACATGATCTGATCTATGAAAGTCTAGAGAATTTTCTTTTTCCATCTTGATTTTTCATGTTAATCCTGAGGGAATGGGAGAGGCTGCAGTAAAAGAGAGAGAGTTGGATGTTAAGGGGTCTGGAGTAAGCAGTAAGGAAATAACTCATAAACTAACTTGGGGAAGCCAATCACATGGGTTTTCCTGGTATAAAACGTGGAAGAAGCCAGTAGCTGAAGTAAGTTATAGGCAATGTTTTAAAGAGGAAATCGGAGAAAAAAGAAAGGAAATTTGGCTTCTGAAAGGATTTATGGACTTTTGATGTTAAGATAACATTGGAAAACCTGAGCCTTACTGCTCTGCCAGTCTTCTCTGGGTAGGGAGAAAAAAAATCTTTTCATCATATCTAAATAATCCCAAGGGTGGTGTAGAGGTTATTTAATAGGAATTCTGATTCTCTCTCTCTCTCTCTCTCTCTCTCTCTGTCTCTCTCTCTCTCTCTCTCTCTCTCTCTCTCTCTCTCTCTCTCTCTCTCTCCCCCTCTCTCTCTGTCTATCTCTCTCTCCCTCTCTCTCTCTCATACACACACACAGACACACACACACAGACACACACACACACACACACACACACACACACACACACACACACACACGTACAATGCCTTTCCCAGGCTTGCTTTGAATGAGTTGAAGTAACTGGTCCTAGAGCGAGGAAGTCAAAATTTAAGAAAAAAATGGGTGCATGTGCTATATTTCCATTTGAAAATTTCTGCACGAACTTCAAGGCCACATAAATTTTGCTTGCAATAGAGGGTGCATTGTGAGACTCCTGAACTGTGCTCACTTTCCCTACCCTTTATCTCTCTCTGAACAAAACTGAGCGCAGTCACAGTGTTCTCTCCGGTTATCAAGGTGGCTCCGTGGAGAAGGACATTTGGCTCTTGCCATTGAGCCTGAAAATCTAAGTTTGATCCCTGGGAACCACATGGGATGACGTTCCCACGGGTTGTCTGCTAACCTCTTTTTCTTCCTCTCCCAGTCCCTCTCCCTCTCCCTCTCTGTCTTCCTCTCCCTCTCCCTCTCCCCAAACCCTCCATACAAAAATAAAACAAAAATATAAGGAAACATTTTCTCTCCCTTTTTGTTGATTTTTATCATCTCCTTTTTGAGGATAGGTTTGTCTCTTGAAGTGGAAAATGTTTGTTTGTTTAGCAACTCCAAGAAATATGATGAAGCCATCTGGAGATGAGGAAGTTAGCAAAGTAGAGTACAGTCACTGACTAGCTGAGCTGCGGCTGAGGAAGCTAGTCGGTAGGTCTTCTGCTGTTGGGCTGAGAGCCCCTTTAGACAGTATAAACTTCCAGGAGTTACAGTTTGAGATCTCTGGGTGTCTTATAGTTCTGACTTTGCAAAGATACAGAATTGCCTGGACCCTTGTTTTCTTCATCTGTAAAGCGGGAATGATATACTGTTCACTCCTCAGTGCTGGCATGTGGGATAACTAAGGTGCTGATGCCCATTTCATAGATCTGAATGCTTAGTTACCAGGGGGAGCTTGGCCTGGTTGCTGTGGTTGTGGTCTTGAAAAAAAGAGATGTGTCTCTCAGAGTGGGCTTTGAGGTTTCAACCACCCACATTAGTACCCAGCCCCATTGTCTCAGTCTCTGTTTCTCCTTTCTCTCTGTTGTCTGTCTCCATGTGTGTCTGTCTGTCTGTATCTCTGCCTTCTGCCTTCAGATAAGGTTCTAAAGCTCTCAGCTACCATCCAGCAGCATGCCAGCCTGCTCCTTGCTGTGACAATAATGGACTAAACCTTTAAAATGCTGAGCAGGCATCTCGAAGTGTCTT
The DNA here is from genome assembly GCF_963924665.1 of Micromys minutus. Classification (NCBI taxonomy): domain Eukaryota; kingdom Metazoa; phylum Chordata; class Mammalia; order Rodentia; family Muridae; genus Micromys; species Micromys minutus. The sequence goes on from NC_137979.1 coordinate 56,988,447, forward strand.
TGGTCCTGGGTCTCTTCACAGAGCCTTCCTCTGTCATTTATGGACTTGACTAAAAGCATCTTAGGAGAGGAAAGGTTTATGTTTTCATGGGCTATGTAGATGTATCTGTGTGGGCCTGTGTTCCGGATGCTTCACATGGAGATCTCTGATCTGTCTAGGTGTGCAGGTTCAGGCGAAGGGGAGAAGACTGGCAGGGAGAGGGAAATGCTTCTGCCGCTGTCCCACCTCTGTTTTCAGCAGCCACAGGTTTTCAGGCCTGGCTAAGCCAGCAGGAGACTGGCTAGCCTGTGAGGGGTACAGGGGAGCTTCTGGCATGGACTTTGGGAGAGCAGATCTCTTTCCCAAGCAGCAATGTTGCAGCTCTTATGACAGAAGCTCTCAGATGATAGAGTAATCCCTGCACACCTGTAATCCCTCTGGATAGGAATTTTAGGTACAGTTTTGGGATGGGTCAGGGTCTGACAACAGGTACTTCCTATTGGCTTGGTGTGGGAGCTTGGGAATACATTATCTGCATATTTGGTCCTGCTTCTGTGTGACTAATCTGTTTTGAGCCTACATCGCATCACCTGTGGATGGGAGGCTTGAGGCATTGTCCTAAGTGACTGATCTGTCTCAATCCTTTTTACTGGGGGTGTGGGGGGTTGTAGCTACCTGAGAGAGTCCTGATCTCCTGGGAGATTAGGAAGCTTCCTACCATCTCTTAGTGTCTCCAGGGCTTCGACCTATCTTTACCTGGAATCAGGATGCCTTTCGTAGTGCACAGCTCTAAGTATCTGGTCATAGGAAGTCAAAGTATAGTGTCAGGACCAGCTAATGATTATTAACCTTCTTTCTACCTCAGTGGTGATGATATAGACCATATTAGAGTAAATAAAGGCAGGCTTATTGGGAAGCAATTCTTGGGCATGTTTATTGATCTCGTAGGTGGAGATCAGTGGAGTCCGGTCTAAAGCAAGGGGTTTATACAGCCTGGGGTGGGGTGGGGGGAGTGATGGTGGCAGGTAACAGCTGAATTGTACCCATAACAGAAACTGAGCCCCTGCTTGGGTTGTGGGAGATGCAGAGAGGAGGAGTGATATTTGTTAGGCTAGAGATTTCTTCAAGCAGGCAGGGGAGTTTTCTCTATGAGGGAATGGTTGGAGGAAGACAGACAGAAGGGGTTTCCCAGATTGTTTCAGGCCCAGCAGGGGTTTCAGCCTACCAGTGATTATGGCTGCAGGAACCTGAGCTTCTTGCTCATCTCTCAACAGGGCAGAAAGCAGAAGTGAAAAGACCAGAACTCTGCTAGCTCTCCTTCTCTCCCATTTCTGTTCCCTGCCACCCACATTCAGAGTAGGCCTTTCCGTCTTACTTAATCAGCTCTGGAAATATGCTCAGACAGGAACCCGTAGGAGTGCCACACTGATGCCCTAGGCGTTTCTTGATCCAATCAAGTCGACAATCAAAACTAACTCTGACCATAAGTAATAAAAAAGTTTCTGTGGAGAATGAGCATCTAGGATTTAGGGGAAAATGTATCTGCAGTTAAGTGCTTTGTCCCTGGGCTACACTCCCGAGGGAGTGACTATTTCTGGAGATCAATTAATGGCTTAAACTGTCAGTCTTCCGTAAGACAAACTCACATCTCTAGACTACTGCCTGAAGACATATGAGAACAGAAGCTTAAATGTATAAAATGAAATTTTATGAGATTCCTTTCGCATTGGCATTTTGGTTTTTACTTTTAATTTTTAGAAATTATAAGCATGTTTAGAGAATTTATACGAACATTGTGAGCAATTCAAATATTTATTGATCTAGAAGACAGTAGATAATGATTCCTTCTCCTGTTCGTCTGCTGCAGATGTACCTATTCAATAGCTTGTTACTATAGTATTTACGCAGTTTTGATACTGCTAACATATGTATTGCATGATATGGACATTTTATGAACATATTAGAAAGGGCATATACATGAAGAAGCTTGAATTCTTAGTACATCTCAATTTTGGTGTTTGCCCCCTGAGAAACCATTCTCTTCACTTCATGAAAAATGTCTGGAGACTCAGATAAATGAAAGAGAATCAGATTAGCTTGTTTTTTATTTTGTCTCTGCAGAAATAAAGAACCAGCCTGGATAGAGGGCGAAAGTGTCTACTGCCCTGATTTATTGCAAAATAATGATTTGAACATTCCAAGTCACATTGTTTTCCCATCTGAAGTCCTCAGTGGCTGAGGTCTCCAAAGAAGTGTCATCTTTCTCACCGTTCTATCATAACCCTGAACCCAAACCCCTTTCCTCCCATATAATTTTCTTTTTTCTGATAATTGTGATTAGTGACATAATTGATTGTTCATAACTTTGCATTCCTAATACAAAACAAAACAAAACACAAAAGCTCAGAGGAAACACGGCTCCAGCTGCTAGGTACAGAACATGGGCCTATCGCCAACTGTTTATCTGAGATTTATTAAAGATTCTTAAACGCACCTCACACTGCAAATGGAAAAGAATGATTCATTTTTATACTATTAAATAATGAGTTTTCTATCCCAGAGTTTAGTTTTGATCCTCTTTCTACTCTAGAGTAATTTCTGAAAATACATCTTATGTACTTCCTTTCAAGACTGAAGACAGTGACATGGTTGTCAGATAGTCTATTTGGGGATTAGTTTTGGCTTTTTCTCTTTATAATAAGCCATGAGATCATAAAAATGTCATTTCATGGAATCATTGCCCCATTGCCTGAGTGTTGGGTTGTTGGCCACCATCTCGGGTGACTATGCCTGGTCTGTACAGGAGTCTACATATGTGCAATTCTATTTCAGTTGTGGATTCCCAGTGAAAGGCAGTGCCACATGTCAACCTCAGGAAGTAAGGGAACATTTTCAGAAGGACAAACTGGGCTAGAACCACTCAAACAAAGAAAATTAACTTCCTGATGTCTAAAATGGACTCAGAGAAATAGGATCTAGAAGAGGGAAATTCTAGACGCTAGCCCAATACTGGTCTCTGAACTTTGGAGTAAAGAATGTTCTAAGAGAAAGCAGGAATGTATGAGCAATATATGACTTCTTCTTCTTCTTCTTCTTCTTCTTCTTCTTCTTCTTCTTCTTCTTCTTCTTCTTCTTCTTCTTCTTCTTCTTCTCCTCCTCCTTCTCTTCCTCCTCCTCCTCCTCCTCCTCCTTCTTCTCCTCCTCCTTCTCCTCCTCCTCCTTCTTCTTCTTCCTCTACTTCCTCTTCTTCTTCCTCTTCTTTTCTTCCTTCTCTTCCTCCTCCCCTCTTCGTCTTCTTCTTCTTCTTCTTCTTCTTCTTCTTCTTCTTCTTCTTCTTCTTCTTCTTCTTCTTCTTCTTCTTCTTCTTCTTCTTCTTCTTCTTCTTCTTCTTCTTCCTCTTCGTCTTCTTCTTCTTCTTCTTCATCTTCTTCTTCCTCATCTTCTTCTTCCTCTTCCTCTTCTTCTTCTTTCTCCCCCTCCTCTTCCCCCTTCTACTCTTCCCCTCCTACTCTTCCCCCTCCTCCTCTTCCCCCTCCTCCTCTTCCCCCTCCTCCTCTTGCCCCTCCTCCTCTTCCCCCTCCTTCTCTTCCCCCTCCTCCTCTTCTCTTTCCTCTTCTTCCTCTTCCTCTTTCTCCTCCTCCTCTACCTCCTCTTCTCTAATAAAAGACCCAGTCAGTCTCTTTGGCTGTTTTAATGAGTATGAGTCAACAGTAATCCTGGGCATAGCATGGTTATCCCAAATACAAAGTTTGAAACTTTGCAAACTTTTTATGCTCTCAGCATTTGGGTATCTAATGTATTTTTATCTGTCTGCTTTTCTTTTTCTCTCTCCCCTTTTCTTTCATTTTTGTCATTTAAAATACATTCTTCTCTCAAATGTTCCCATCACAGTTTCCCCTCCACCACTCTTCCAACCCCCCCACCCCTACCTCCCCTTTCTCCTAGATCCATTCTTAGGTCAGTTTTCCCAATAGAACATTAAAACACTTTGATGAAGATAGATTTTTTTAAAAAAAATATTTTAAAAACCACCTTCCTTACCTTACAGGTTGTTTGCTTGTTTATTAGCTACAGCTTTAAGTGGCATTTGGAACTCTGATCCCCAGAGCTGATTTATCTACAAGACAGAACAGGTGCAGTACCCAGGACTGTGATATACGGAGGCTTTGGATAAGATGTGTTTTTGTTATGTTTTAAAATGAGAACACATTAAAAAAATTACTGACAATGTAAGAATGCATGCAGTTGAGGATGCCTGTATGATCATAGCAACAAAAATACTAACAGAATCATACATCCTAGGGGTTTCCCAACCAAAACCAGGGAACCATGGGATTTCATAAATGGACCCCTGTGCTTCTCTGGCTAAGTTTTGAACTGCTAGTGGAGCTTTGTATACAAGTGGCTCATATATCCGGGAAATAAACATGCAGGCAAAAATTCGCAGGTGTTTACAGTAAATAGCCTTTGATGAATAAGGGTGAATTCTGAAACTCTATGAAGGAACTAACAAGATTTATTACAGGAAGTAACAGTTATTATTGTTTTCACAGACTTTCTTTTATATGTTTGACAAATAATTTTCATTCAATTCCAACAAACCCTAAATTAGCCCCTTGGGAAGCTGAGAAAGGGGAAATCTTCCTAAAACAAAAAGAACAATGAGTGTGGAATGGAGTAGATTCTCTACTGTGAGAAAACCAGGCCCATGCGAAGCAAGGCACACAGGTGGCCAACAAAGGAGCTTTTACTTTGATTCAAAATTTACAACCACACATGGCTTCTTAAAGAATGAAAATCACACTGTATCAATGAATGAGATGCAAGTTATGTCAATGAAACTATGGGGGGGGGGAGGAAAATAATCCTAAAATCCCTAAAGAAAGTGGGTTTGGTTGGGAAGACAAAATATCAAGTGGCTCAACAATAATTAAAAACAATCAAATGTAAAAGCTATGAGACTGAGATCCATTGGCAAAGTAGGTGCCTGGCATGCATGGGGCTCGGGATTGGAACCCCCTCAGTGGAGAACCAAACCCCAAAACCAGCAGTAAATTCTGATGTTGATTTGGATTTTTGAGTTTTTAATCGCATACGAAGAATGGAAAATTATACTCAAGAGGCATAGGCCTTTAAAAATTCAAGGCTACCCTGGTCTACATAATGAGTACTAGGCCAGTTGCGGCTATGTAGAAAGAGCCCGTATAAAACAAGAATAGGCAATCAGACCCCTTTAGGTAGAATATCTTTATGATAAATGTTAATTGCTAGAATCACTAGTGAAATAGTAACAGATTTCATCACTTTTTAACAAAATTGATATAAGAAAATGTGAAATAAAGATCAAATGCAAACATAAAGTGTGATGAAGTCCCAGCCAAACACTTCTACAAGTACCTATATGCACTCTAAGAATCAATACATAAACATGTTAAAAACACACCTATTTTTATACTTATTAGTATCTGCATAGATTAGTGGGCATCCTATAGGTGCCTGGTACACATGGAAAACAGAAGAGAGCATCAGATCTCATTAGTTAAAGTTAGAGACAGTTGTGAGGGGGCATGCGGGTATAGAGAATTGACCTTGGTCCTGTTTGAGAGTAGCTAGAGCTCCTAACCATGGAATCATCTCTCTAACTTCAAAGATAAGAAACTCTGCTTTTAAGACATTTTATGGGTGTTGGTGTGGGGATGCTGTATGGGTAAAAAATAGAAATAGTGTTATAAAGAAAAAAGGAAAGGGCACTGTGGTCAACAGAAAGGAGTTTTGTATAATTTCAGCATTTAAAAAAATTTAAGATGGTAACAGTCCATGCCTCCACTTCTCAAGTTATGAAGGCGGGTTGGCATATTTCTGTAGATTGGATCTACAATGCTGTTTTTCTAAGTCAGCCATGTTTCCTAATGATCATTTTCTATCACTTCTGTGGCACTGCCTGAACTTGACTTGGGCACATGCTTAGAAACTTGACTTACCAACCTAGCGCATGCTATCCTGCTACAGCACTTCCTCTGTTATTCCTGCACTCATCTCAAGCTCACGCCAGTTTTTCTGTAATAAATCATCTATGATCAACACTAAGATGAGGCTAACGTGACTGCTGTGGCCCCCAAATGACTTTGTTGTGCCCCAGGGGGGCTCAAAGTCTGAGATGTCCACACTCACAGAAACACAGAGATGGAGAGCTATGCAATAGCAAGAGGGGGTTTAATTCCAGTATACTTGGGACCTGCTGTAGTCAGGACAGAGACTATGCTGAGTTCCACAAAGGCACCCTCTTTATACATTTCTGTGAAGTAGGATTAACAAACACAGCATGAATCAGCTACTTCCCATTTGCAGTCAGTGTTGTCCTTTCACACAACTGCAGACCCCTGGAGGAGTGATATAGTTATCTGGCTTCAGCTATCACACCCATTTGGGGGATATGGCAGGAAGTTCCTATCATCATGGAGTCTACAACTGGAGACCCGTTGAGGAATAATTTAGTTATCTGGCCATTTGGGGGTATGGCAGAAAACTAGGTCCCCAGGCACGTCCACGTCTGGCTCTGCCTTTTTTCTTTCTCACAGTAATTACAGGCTTGACTCACCAGATCCTCCTTGACCCTTAGGGTCCCACAACTTCTTCATGAATGTTAAATATCTTAACATAAAGTAGGAATTAAGCAATCAATATAGGTTTGTAGTTGGGAGGAAAGTGTGCAAAGAATGAAAGAGCATTGGCCTATATGTAAAAATATCTGTCAGGGAAGGTATCTATCTCCAGCTGGCTTGGTATGTTGTATAAAGAACAGTAAAAAGAGCAAGTTGGATGTGAATGCAGGAAGACACAAAGTTCACGAACATTTTTGACTGCATGGCTGTATAATATATTAAGTTTGAAGCCAAGCCAACTGCCACCAACTCTCTCCCCATCCCCTCCCGGTGTGTGTGTGGGTGTGTGGGTGTGTGTGTGTCTGTGTGTGTATGTGTTTGTGTGTGTGTGTGTGTGTGTGTGTGTGTGAAATAAACAAGATGAAGAAGAATGAGAATGAAAAATGTATTAGAGTAATATAGTAATTGTGATAAAACTCAAATATAGGTTATAACTGAAATGAGGCCAACATTTAAAATTAAGCTATTCCATTGATTAAAGTTTGACTGAACCTAATTGAGGTGTGTGTGCGTGTGTGCGTGCATGCATGCTGGGGGTGGGAAGGTTGTGTTAATGACTATTTAGGAGTTGGACATTTTTTATTTGTCCTGGGTTATCTTCTAAGTCATAGGCTGCCAAAACATCAAAATTTCCTTTGAGCAATGCTGCAAATACAAACATGAATTTGTAAGAGACTCCAGTACCAAATCTGTTCTTTTAAAAATCAAGGCCCTTAAACTTTATAAAGACAATGGCATTACTCTCCAGCTAAAAAGTTATGTTTTCCTTCACTTTTTTTGGGGGGGGGTAGTGCCTTCTTCCCAAAGACTACAGACTATAACTCTTTTATTTGAACCCTAGTTAAAAGTCACCATTTATACATATCAACTGTGACACCCTTAAGTTTTTAACTGTCTCTGGTGGGACATACTTTTGCTGTTACAACATAACGAGTATCCAAATTAAACATTTGTCCTAGCTGTTCTTCACTATGAAATTAGAATTATCCAGGAGAATTCATTTGAAAAGCGTTTTAAGCTTCTAAAGCCCCCGAGATAAATTACATAAACTAGATAAAATCAGGCGTTGAAACAGAAAATAGGTAAAAACCAAAACAAAACAAACTTTTTTTTAAAGCAGGATATCTCTGAGACCATATCCTACTGTTCATGGAAACTTTCTAAGGTACAAAAATAAAGCAAGCCAATAGTATTATAGAAAATGTGATATCCAAATGGAATTGTTTATAAATAGAATGTTTTCCAAAGTTTCCATGAGGCATCAGCTGTTCTTTTAACCCCCTGAATGCTGAGACTTTCCACCCTTCTAGCTAAATTAAGGCATAGGAAAATATTACCTATGCATTGTCTTCCGAGGTGGCTGTTGATCTAGTTTTACATGTTGTGGATTCTGTCTTCAGTTCAGTTTAAACAGCCTCGTACACCTGCACAGAACAACACAGAGAAACTGGCCAACATCAGGATGGATATGAAATGGTTCTTTGTGTTCAGGCTGTGAATAGAATCATAACCAAATAAAAGAAGAAATCAGCATTTCAGGGCATGTCCTTGGATAAACTTGTACTGGAATAGTTAACCAACACTTTTCACTATTACACTAAAATGTCTTCTAATGACAGATAGAAGATATTATCCTAGTGGGACACAATGTATTTGTGAGCTGTTCCAGCAGACATAGACACTCAAGTAGATGTGCCTGACTTCATTACTAGGCTGGTAGAGAAATCAATGTTTCATTAAAAACAAATTTCAGAAAATTTGAAATTATAAAGTTGATTTGAAGCTAGCGTATGGCTTGTTCCAAAGCGATAACAATATTATAAGATATAAGACTTTATTTTTCATCTAAAACTACTGATAACAATATTATAGCATTTCTGGCCATGAGCCTAGCCTTTAACAGCTGAACCATCTCTCCAGCCCAGGGATCTGTAGGGGATTGCACCCCCATAGGAAGAACAGTATCAACCAACTGGACCATGCAGGGCTCCCAGGGAATAAACCACCAACAAAAGAGGGATCCAGGGCTCCAGCTATGTAAGTAGCAGAGTATTAAATCAATGGGAGGGGAGGCCTGTGGTCCTGTGAAGTGTTGATGCCCCAGCATAGGGAAATGCTAGATGGGTGAGATGGGATTGGGTGAGTGGGTGAGTGGGTGGAGGAGCACCCCCATAGAGGCAAAGAAATCGGGAAGGGGGACAATATTGGAAGTGTAAATAAACAAAATAATAAGTGAAAAACAATATTATAATATCTAAAACTACTGTGATTATTGTCTGAACAACTTTTTTTCTTTTTAGTTTGTTCTTACAACAGTCATCCAAACACAGAGAAAACAACTGAAGGCTGACTGAGATACATCTTTCCAGGTATGGATGTGTAAGGTAAATATAAACCAGTCAAGCCAAGCTTTGGACCTACCCATAAATTCTTCAAAGCCGTAGGAAGGATTGCCAGAGAGCAAAACCTTGTCTCACAAAAAAGCAAACAAGAAAATAAAAATCTTTTAACAATGCTTTATCAAAATATTCACTCTGCATTTGTTCTTAATCAGATTTAAAGTACTTTGTAAACTGGAATAAATTTGAAGTGTTCTTTTGATGTGTGGGGCATGATATGACCACCTGTTCCTTGGAAGCAATCTGATGACTCATGGCTACTGGGGAAGAGAGTTTCCTCAAGAATGTGTGTTAGTAAGGCGGCACATGTTCCAGTGAAGCTTTTATACCCTTGGCCATACAGACAAAACTAAACAGACTCAATTAAGCAAGCAAGAAACTCTTGCAGTTGAGAAGGCAAGGAGCTGGGCAGCTGCGGGGGTATCTGGGAATGGATGGGAGAGGGAATTTTATTAAAATTTTATTAAAAATTATTTGGTTCTCTGGAATCTAACTTTGTGACTTCCTTGTATATTTTGGATTATTAGACCTCTATTGGATGCAAGGTTGGTAAAGATCTTTTCCTAACCTGTGGGTTGCCTGCTTTGTCCTTTTGACAGTGGCCTTTGCCTTAAAAAAGCTTTTCAGTTTTATGAGGTCCCATTTGTCAATTGTTGATCTTAGAACATGAGCCATCGGTGTTCTTTTCAGGAAATTTTCCTTTTTGCCAATGTGTTCGAGGTTCTTTCCCAGTTAATCTTCTACTAGATTCAGCATATCTGGTTTTATGTTGAGGTCCTTGATCATCTTTGACTTGAACTTTATACAAGGATATAAGAAAGAAGAGAAGGAAGAGAGAGGGGATGGGATGAGGGATGTGGGAAGAAATGGTAAGGGGGGATATCATTTGAAATGTAAACAAATAAAATGATTAATAAGAAAGTAAAAGAAAAAAAAGAAACATTTGGAATTCTCAAACAACCACAAAGAGACAACCTAAGATGTTCTAAATCATTAGATTTCCAATCATTCAAAAAGATTTTACTTTAAAGTACCATTAAAAATAAGCATCTTATAAAAGGTATGCTATATATCAGAATCACAAATATCAGGTTTAGTAAGTTGGAAGTTTATCCCTGCCAAGTCCAGAATTCAGTCTTTTCCCCTTGAAATTATTGTGCATGCCTTTCCCTGTCGTTTGTAATAATGGCTTGATGGAGCTGTCCTTATAAGCCCTGCCCTGCATTGTGCTAACAGACAACTCTGGCAAATATTCTTTGAGGCTATATTAGAAGAGAGAGCTGTACCTTCCATTCTACTACGGTGGGGTTTCAAACTTTCATTGTTTGAAAGTTTCTAAAAATGACATGGTCTGGAGAGATTGCTCAGAGGCAAAAATAAATAAATAAAAACACTCATTGCTCTTGCAGAGGATCTAGGTTCAGACCCATGAACCCACACAGGTACTTAACAATTATCTGTAAATCTGTTTTAGGGGATATGGTGATGTCTTCTGGCATCCATGTATCTATGGACAGCATACATGAACACACTGCACTTACACACAGGTAAAATATCCTAGAACATTGAAAAGAAAGGAACAAGTAGACATTCTAATTTACTTGATAATTTTTCCTTTTGCAAGCCAGATAACTCAACATAATAGATCAATCCTGAGAGAGAGAAAAAGGGGGGGGTGAGGGAGAGAGGGCACACACAATGGTAACTGTGTATTAAATATATTTCCATGTGTCTTTGTGTGATTCCATGTGCATTTATCCAGACATGGCATGCAGGATATTCCTCTGTCTTATTTCCTTGAGACAAGGTCTCTCATTGAACTAGAAGTTAAGAATTTTGAACTGGCTGGATGGCCATGATCTCTGTGCATGCAGCTTTTTCTGTATTCAGTATTGAGTCTATAGATATCAGAAGCGCTGGGTGCCCTTAATGTGAGCTTTAAGACTTGGACCCAGGTCACCATGTTTGGAGAGGAAGAACTCCTATTCAATGAGCCATCTGCCCTGTGCTATTCCTCATTTATCTTTTGATAGTCCCTGCAGAATGTGTTAAACTGGCCTGCTTTTCACCTAGCAACTAGGTACACTGATGATAATCTCTTAAAATGTTCCCAATTTTCTCAGACATCTGTTTTTCCTATAATCATTATAATTATCTTTGCCAGGCATATTTGGATATGACCTTGACTTCGGGAAAGCAGATTTTGAAATGTTCATAGAGAAAAAATAAATATAATTCCAGGGCAGAGAAATTTCTTTGAGAAAAAATTTAGACATTATTTTGATTTTTAAATCACAAATGGTCTGAATAGTCTGATGAGAATGAATTAGCAACAAGAGGATTAGTCATCATGGTTTCTAGATAAGGCCAAAAGAATTTTTAGAAAATATGAAAGCACATACTGATCCCATACATGAAAAACAGGGAAATATGTAAAAAAATAGAGGTGGGATCTAGTTAGAAAAAAACTATATAAAAAAATGAAAAATAAGTGGAAGGGAAAATAATGCTTCTTTAAAAGTAATGGCCAGCTACAGTAGACCAAAGGAAGAGCCATTACAAATTGTTTGTCTATCTTAAAACAGTAGCAGCAACAGCAGCAACTACAGCAACAGCAACATCAGTAACAGCAACAACAACATCATTAACAACAACAGCAGCAACAACAGCAACAGCAACAACAGCAATAGTAACAGCAACAGCTACAGCAACAGCAGCAACAACAGCAGCAGCAACAACAGCAACAGCAACAGTAACAGTAACAGCAACAGCAACAGCAACAGCAGCAACAACAGCAACAGCAACATCAGTAACAGCAACAACAACATTAGTAATAGCAACAACAACATCAGTAACAGCAACAGCAGCAACAACAGCAGCAACAACAGCAACAGCAACAACAGCAACAGCAACAACAGCAACAGCAACAGTAACAGCAACTGCAACAGCAACAAGACAGCCTGGGGTACATGTGAATATGCCTCAAAAAGGAAAGCAAAAAGAGGTGTACAAAACAAACCAAAAAAGTTAAACACTCAAGACAAGCCGACTTAGATAGGATCAGATATCACCAGTGGGACACTTTTAAAACTAAGCTTCAATTTTCAACACATAAAGCATATTTTGAAAAATAACCTCATGCAGTGGCCAAAAGAATTGAATGTATTAAATGAATTAAATTAAGAAATTACTCTCATGATGAATTTATACATCATATAATGGCTGCTATGTCACAAACAATGAAAACAAACAATGCAAAAAATGACAAGAAAAATATTCCTAAATGTTAGTTACTTATTTTAAAATAACACAGTTTTTATTGTTCTTATTTCAAGAAAGACATTACAGTTTGGTAGCTAAGGACTATATAGTCAGAACAAAGTTTTTGTGTTGGTTTCTGGGCAGGTTTATTAAAATTTTTTTCTGTTTATTTTTATTTGTTTATGGTTGGAAGAGAGGAGGCACCTGTTCCAGGACACACATGTAGAGGTTATGTGGAGGAGTCAGTTTTATATTTCTATCCTATGAGCCCCAGAAACCAAATTCAGGTTGTAAGGATTGGTTACAAGCTTTTATACACACTGAGTTCACGCACTGGCTTTTAGACCTTTTTTTTTTTTTTTTTTTTTTTAATCATTCCCCCCTCTTCAGTGTTCTTCAATATCATTGGATATGTTATTGATACTACTCTTTGGGGATAATGAGTGTGTTGAAGCATTAAACTGAAGGAAAGAGAATCTGGTAAATAGGAGCAAATGAAAGAATTAATGCATACATAATACCTATATACATACATACACACTGCACAAAAGAAGAGTTCATCTTAATATTAAAACTTACTTTTAAAAGATGGAGTGATCGGCTGACAAAGTGGTTTGAATTAAGGAGTCATTTCTCCATCACCAAGAGCTTCTAAGAAGATATTAACTTGCTCCTATCTAGCATTATGGGGGAATTTCCTCTATCAGGGAGGAACTGAACACAGTGACCCTGTCTGTTCCTTCCAACATTAAGATGGAAATTTGTGGAAATTCCATATATGGATTGTTCTATTTTGTTCTTAGCAACTTCTTTCCCCCTTTGTGGATTAAGTGGATAAATTTTTCCATTATTTAAGAAGTGAGTAAAGGGGTTGGGGATTTAATTTAGTGGTAGAACACTTCCCTATAAAATTCAGGACTCTAGGTTCAGTAGCTAAATTTGAAAAAAAAAAAGACATAAATAAACACAAAGATTACAAAAAGACTAGAATTGTTAAAACAAACAATCAAGCAAGCGAGCAAACAAACAAAGGGGAGTATTATAGTGCAGCTTAAGCAATTCACTGCATATCATAGTAAGTCAGGTAGTGGTTCAAAAGGCACCATCACTGGGAGTCTCCCCAAGAACTCAGCTCCTGGATGGGACAGTACACTTCCCAGCTAGCCATATGGGCCTTGTGATTGCTGTCCAGGGAAGGGAGTGGGTCTCTGGAAAACCATAAATCCCCACAACACTGGAAACTTAAAAATAGGTAATATCTTTTTTATTGTTCAAAACCCTAAGAATAAGACCCCTTTTCAGATAGAAGATGAGACAGCTTTACCTCTTTTCAAAATATGTCCAAAAAGCCCTTAAATTGTGGACTTTTTTCACATTTAGATTTTAAAACTCTAGTTGAAATTTAGTATTAAAATAATCTATCTCCTCTTCCATGAGAAATGTCTTATTTCCTGTCTTTACCCATTAACATTTCTTACTGTTTGTTTGTTGTTTATTTTGATTTTGTTTGCCTACTAGGTTCTTTTGCTTTTGTGTGTGTGTATGTGTGTGTGTGTGTGTGTGTGTGTGTGTGTGTGAGCCCGCGCGCGCGCGCGCAATTATGCGTGTGTTTGCGTATATGTATGGCATTACCATAAGTGTTGTTCTTTCATCCACATTATTAATATTATTACTATTTTTACCACCATCAATACTCCTGGAAGAACTACTCACAAAACTGGAACTTCCAAATTGGCTAGGCTATCTGGGCAGCGGTCCCTGAGGATCCATCTGTTTCTATCTCCTTAGATCTCAAGTGCTTGCCAACGAGTCCTGCTTTCATTTCCTACGGCTTCTGGGGGATCAAAGTCAGGTTCTCTTGTTCACAAAGCCAGCCATTCATCAGTTAAATCATCTCCCTGGGATTTCAGATGCTTATCAAAGCGTTTAGTATTCAGAAATAATTGAGAGTCTGTCTCTAGGCTTTAAAGATGTGTAAAGCAATACTAATCCCAATATTTTAAATCTTTATAACTCCATGATTAACAGGAATTTGATCCATGCCTTCAAAGTCCTTGCAAAAGTAGACACAAAGACCCATGTATATTTTAAGGTAATTCATATGGTAGCATGCTCACATTTGTCTCCGTCAAATATATGCAAGGTGCCAACATATATTTCAAAGGAACCTATTTATTTGCTGTGCCCCATTTATCTCAATAAACACTTGTTGCTATAACCATCTATAAAACCTGTGATCTTTTATAAAATGATTATTATTATTATTATTATTATTATTATTATTATTATCCCAACTCTAGCTGGAGAAACAATTCTTCAGCTATCAACAATTGCTACTCTTGTATGTGTTTCCAAACTAGGACTCCCAACTCCAAACAGTTGAGCTTCAGCCCAAACAAGCTAGATGGACTCACCTTGTGATTCAAGTCTTGGAAAAGCACTTCTATTATTCTATTCTTTAAAGATTGTTAAACATTATTCACAGTGGCAGTAGCCATGCAATAGGGGCAAAGTTTTAAGGGTTTGCTAAAGGAAGCAACAGGAAAATCTAAAACGGAGGCATGCCAGCTGTGTGTTTTGTTGTTGTTGTTGTTGTTGTTTGTTTGTTTGGTTTGGTCTTTTTGTCTTGGGTTGTTTGGTTTATGTTCATTTGACACAAACTAGAGTCACCTGAGGAAACCTCAAATGAGAAAATGCGTCCTATAAGCAGGCCTGTTCATATTTTCTTAATTAATGATTGATAGAGAAAGGCCCAGCTCATTGTGGGTGGGTGCATCCAGGGCTAGTGGCTCTGGGTTCTATAGGGAAGCAAGATGAGAAAGCCATGAAGAGCAATTCCATAAGTAGCACCTCTCCATGGTCCCTGCATGAGCTCCTGCTTCTGGTTCCTGCACTGCTTGAGTTCCTGCTTTGAATTCCTTCAGTGATAAACAGTGAATGGAAGTTCTTTTCCCCACAAGTTGCATTTAGTCATGGAGTTTTGTCCCAGCAATGGTAACCCTAACTAAGACAGTGGACTTATGCATTAATGTTGACATTCATAGATGTCTGGTACCAACAAATGTCACCAGAAGACTACTTTCTCACTGTGGGACCTTACCCATGATGCATTCTACTTTATATAATGTTTTTCCCTTGCTGACATTAATATTTAACTGTTTTGCTATTTGGTTTCTAAGCTCTGGTCTGCTTGTGCCATTGTAATCTGGTTCCCTTCTTCACAGTAACCATAGCCAAATTATGGGACTTGTAATCAAGAAACCTTACTATTTAGTTTTGGTAAGACCCTACAGGACAATTTTATTTCCCAGGCCTTACTATTAGTAACAGGCAGGATTATAAAATAGGCTATTCTGGAAATGGACAAATGTAATGTCTTGAATGAAAGATTTAAAGGAACACCAAGGAAGATAGTGGGGGGTAAGAAATATATTAGAAGAATTATTAAAACTGTAGAGGACAACCAACAGCATGGCAGACTATAAGGAAGGTTTAGATACCAATGTCAGAGACAAATAACATTGAGAAAGCACTTGGGATGAAACACAGGCTCTCTGACAGAGTTAGGGTTCCTTCTCATTGATCTTTAGGGAAGGCATTGCTTACAGCATGAGTCTGTAATCAGCCTCTGGTTTGCAGGCTTGAGACTGGGAATGATGTCATGCTGTATGACAGACATTTCCTAGGGAGTCACAACACACATGTCTCCACAGCCCCAAAAGGAAGTAAGGAATCTACAAGAGACTAAACCACGGTTGCACCAAAGTTCAACCAATGATTTGGTTACTAACAGGAGAATGGGTGAAGGGTTCCTTGGAGGGGCAGATATGACTCAAAAATTCAAAAAGTCCATTTTGATATAACTGAAGATGGAGGAAATACTTCAAGTTCTCCAGAGTTTGCAGATAACTAGCTAGGACCAATCTCTCCACTTAGCAGCTCTGCTGGTCAGGGGCCTCTCCCCCAGGGTCAGTTTCCTGCTTCTATAGAACTGGGGAAAGACTACTGAGAGTCTTGGAAGTTTCCACTTTCCCAGACATGTGATGTTTTGTTTACCTCCTGGGTCTCATCACCCCCTTCCTCCTAGAGAGACTCTTTCAATGCTGAGGAAACTGTCATATAACAGGTAGGAAGCAGGATATGTCCCCACCAATACCTCTTTGATGTAAACTCAATCCCCTATGTGAGAAATTTTGGCTCCTGGAAATGTGTTGGCTACAGCCTTACAAACAATGCTCCCAGTAGGATGTCCATGTGAACCTGCAGAGTAAGTGGCATGTTACAGGTACTGTACCCTAAGCAACAGTCTAGTCTGGACTCTAACATTTCAAAGAATGTACTGTACGCAGAACGCCAAATCTATAAAATCCAAAAGAAGTGACATTTGATAGAATTATCATGTAGATTGCCCTATGAGGAGGTGAAGAAGAGTCAAAATAGATTTCAGTACAACATAGCAGGAAAGGCATGGGAAACCACACAATGAAGGACCCTGGTCAGCAGACTTGTTCCACATGAATAATTAAGAATTGGGCATAGATATAACTGTTGAAAATCTACCCCTGATCTAGTACTGCCAACCATGAATCCTCTCCTGAAGGTCACACAGCCTTTGAAATACTGTGAAAAGGTGAGATCATTTATTATAATGTGAAGGACATTTCAGATTTAAACCATTTATTATGGTACTTCTCTTGGGGAAACATAAGCAATTGTCTGTTTGTTACAAATTAAGCTCCAACAGTAGACCAAAGAACCAGTTTTTCCAAAGCCCACCTTTAGTGAGTCAGTGAGTTATTTTTGGCTTATTTACAGGAGTATGGGTGATCCCAAACTACTGCCTCACTGAAAATACAACCATAGATTGTGTGATAACCTTCGACATGCTGCAAAAATGTAGGCTTCCAATTAAATTTAATTTTCTATAACATACTGTAGTGTTTTCTGAGACCATGGGCAGCTGAGGCAGGATTAAATGAAGTCTGTATGGGGTTGCATAGGAAGAAAAGAATGACTCCAATTCTTATCTAAGCTTCTGATTATTATTCTACGAAGTAATGCCATTTGGAGCAATCATGTGAGTGTCTTCTACAGATAATCACAGTGATTGTGATTTCGAGACAGCAATGATGATGAGATAGATGACTGAAAAATAGTGACCCATGACTCCATTTACAACCACATTCCCATTCATTTCATAATCAAACCATTCATAAGAGAAACGTGCCTCTGTCAGTTCAGTGAACAGTAGCCAGGTTCTTGGCTATGACAAGAACCTGCTTTAAGACCACAACACTTCTCCTAAGTTGTCATAGATACAATGATTTCAGAGGTGCAGAAGACAGTCCAGTTCTGATGGACTTTGATAACAGGTTAAAAGTAGGGAAGTTTGTAGATAGGAGGTTCTTTCTCATAATCAAATAGTCATAATGACTAGACAACAATAAACTGCTTCTACTCAAGAGGGTGATTAACTTCATGCATTTGGAAAAAACAAACTTTTGATATTACTTTAAAATTAATCAAAGTTGAACCCCAAAATGGCTTTCATTTACATATAATTTGAGATAGGAATAGTCTCTAAAGACTGTCTGTACTATACATTGAATATGTCTCTCAAAAAGACAATAAAACTGGGGCAAATTATCTCAGTAAACAAGAAAACAGCATCTATATTTTCTCATCCTCTGGGAACACGTCACCATTTTAGTCTAACTCATTGACTGACCTTGCATTTAAGGAAACCAAAAGACTCTTGAAAATATTTTGAAATTTCACTGGTAATGTTGACAATGGATTTGAGCAATCCCAACAACAATGGATAATATATCAACTTAGAAGGACCATTTTAAAAAGAAAGGTTACATAACTGTATAGCTTAGAAGATATTAATTTTGTTACAAATTTAAATTAGTTATTATTACATTCACCACATATCAGATAACAGTGAACTGAGTCCGGGAATAGCTTTATGTATAACAAGTCAACAAAGCACCTGGGTCAAAAATATCCACATCATATTTAGGTAGCCATATTGGTGAGAATTCATGAGCATAAATTCTGATTTTCCCCAAAATAAACATATAGTATTTAAAAGTACAGATCCTGGACAAGAGACCTTCCAAATGATTTTTTTTTCTGATCGTGTTGAAATTCTCAACCTGTGCAATGCTATTTTTTGACTCTGTGGGATTCTCTGCCTTTTTTTTTTTTTTTTTTTTTTTTTTTGATCATGGGTTTCCCCGGGTTATGTTTTCAGGATGCTCTGAAGGACACAAACAATTGCACTACAGCAGAAGGAACAGGATCCTCATTTAAGTTCCCATTAGGTTAAATTCACCTCAATTATGTTTCTTGCTCTACTGTTGTTTGTTATTGTGCTTCCTGTATTTGTTCCCAGACACCTTAAAAGTATGAGTCAGGATGACTTTTTAGGTGTTGAGAAGGTTGGTAAAAGGAAAGAGAGTCGGTAATAGGGCACAGAAAATTTCTTGTTTCCTGTGCTAAATTTATTGAACTTGAATTGGATCCAAGGCTTTAGGCATTACAGCTGTTGTTTCTGTCTTCATTTGGGTATTCAATTGTTCAAGGAATCTGTAGAATCTCCTAGTGGTAATCAGGGAACACCATCTTCATGCTGTTGTGCAAGTTCATGGTCAGTCAAAGAGCATCTTTCCTGATGTCCTGTGTATGCTCCAGTGATTTCTAGAATGTGGGTCTGTTATTCTACAGGGAAGGAACAATCTATAGGATGTCTGTGTTCAAAGAATATGTATGATCCACTATTCGCTCTCTCTCCTTCCCCCCTCTTTTTCTCTGGTATGGTGTGTGTGTGTGTGTGTGTGTGTGTGTGTGTGTGTGTGTGTGTGTGTATACAATGCTTTTATAATATATCACCTTGTTTATATTCTATAGTCATAGGCCTAAGATAATTGAATTTTGTATGTGAGGATGTTTAGTCTGCATTTTTACCCTCATCCTAAACAGTAGCAGAAAATAATTTCTTGTAAAGTTCAGCTAGAAACTATTTTCAGCTTTACAGACCATATGTTTCTCTTGTATAATATGTGCAAAAAGCCACAGACAAGAGAAGGGAATGGGTGTGTCTATGTTTCACTAGGATGCTTTTATTTTAACAGGTACCTGCTTAGTTTGGAATCACAGATGATCATTTCTGTATACTAAGCTAAGCTCTCTTACTAATGTAAAGATTAATGTGTGTTTGTTTGTGTTTAGATAGAGATATGAATATATATATAGATATGGATAGATATAGATATGGATATGAATGTGTATATGTGTCATTATAAATATATACATATATACATGTACAACCTGAGAAATTTCCTTTAAATTTGAGCTTTCTTAAAACTTTCCAAAGCTAGAAACATGCAGACAAAGACCATTCTTTGAAGCTATTAGAGGCATCCTCTAAAAGTAGATTTTTGTTTTTGTTGAAAACCAGTAATATGGTTCATAATTCTGGATTCAGAATCCTTTTCTGTCTTTCAGTAGATCAGACCAGGCTATAAGCTTGGTGAAAATTGTGCAGGGTGTGGCCCACAGGAAATCTGAGAAAGAGTTTCTGGCTCTGAGGTAAATTCTCCTAATTGTGGATGACTTCAAACTGCACCTATGTGCTAGTAATATAGGCTGAGCAGAAGAGTATCACAGGACCTTGGTCTTTGACATAAATGTGAAATTCATGTTTGTCTGTGTTCTCAAGATGAGCTAGATTTTATAGCACAACTATACTGAAAATTCACCTTCTTTTGGAAAACAAAATAAAGTATGGTACCTTACCACTGGGTAGCATTGCATACCTACCTTGTCCAAATGTACCATGCACACCTTGAGCACTGCTTCATCAGATACAGATGGAAACTTGGAAAAATGCTCTGAATGAACATATATCCCTCATGTATAAAGTCTTCTTTATCAAAGTCTCTTTTAAGTGAGAGAAACCAAAAGAATGTTGTGCTGTTCCATGCTTGTAATCCCAAGCATGGGGTTAGGAGATAGTATCAGGAAGATCATGAGTGTGATGCTTCTCTGAAATAAATAGAGTATTCTATATCAACAACAAAATGAAGAATGGAGATAAGGTTGTGTGTCAGTGAAACCGTGATTGTATGAGACTATCTGCTTGACCCCAGAGGTATGAAAAAGAAAGAGAAGAAAGAAACAAGCAGGAGAAGAGAATGGGTAGAAAAGATAGAGGGGAGGCAAGGCAAGGATCTGTATGAGAAGGAAGAAGGGAAGGGAAAGAGAGAAAAGCAAGAAGGAGAGGGAGGAGGGAAAAGGGTGGGATAACAGTACAAAAAGAGGAAGAAGATGGGAAGTAGAAAAAATGCAACACAGCAAGGGAGGGGACGAATGAAAAGCTAGGATGGGAGGGGAAAGAAGAGGGGAGAGAAAAGATGTGAGGCAAGTAATATAGTGGAGGTGAGAGGAAGAAGAGCAGAGGGTAGAAAGAAGGAAGCTGTGGGAGGCAATGGAGATAAGAGAAGAAAAGATTAGGATAAAGGAAAAAAAAACTTAAGCCTCCCTAGGCGAAGTGTAAGAATCAAGCAACATTAGCACCAAGAATTATGTGTGTAAGGTTCATTCTAGAATTTTTTAAAATGACATTTATAATATGCAAGATTTTGAAGATTACACATGTGCTTATAAAAACTTATAAAGGCTTAAGTAGTCTTTAATTCTAACCATCTCATATCTTTGTCAGACCTAGGTAAAATAAATAATAAATGAATAAACAAAAGAAAAACTGAATAAGCAGATACCCAGAGAAATGCTTCTCAGCGTACTGATTCTATGAGTTATGAATAAATATCCTTGAACTATTCAATGGTATAATATAAAGACACTTCCATGAAATAAGCCTCACAAAAATCATAGCTAACCTGTGAACATCTATACAAATGAAGGGCACAATAATACAGCTCATCTCATAGCACTTGGTAGTGCAAGAATCTGCTGAGGAATTATCCATACGGTGCCTAAGTATATATACGCATTTATGTTTTATGAAACAAATCTTCTTTGTCTCCCGTAGTGAGATGCATGGGAAAGTATTCTCTCAGAACAGTGGTTGGCGAATGCACAAGTTATTGTGTATAAGAACATTTCCAACCATTGTTCTTTTCGTGTGAATTGAATTGTTTTCCAGTGAGCAACTTCTCTTTCACACACACACACACACACACACACACACACACACACACACACACACCAATATATTTACATGGGTGCCAATCTCTCTATTATGCTGTGCACCACCAAACAGTTTCACCTTATATTCTATCTGAGATATCCTAGTTTAATAGAGCAGGTGATATTTTCAGTCTGTGGAGATAAAACCCACGTTATTCAGTTTAGAAACACCACGTTCTTGAAAAAAAAAATAGTTCCTTTTGATAATGAATGTACATGGGGCTGCTTTAGACAAAGATTTGCTCAAATGTATAAGATAAAATTGCATTAACTTCGCTTAAAGTTACATCATCATGGGGTTGGAAGCCATGTACCAAGGATGGATATAGTGGATGAGAAGGACCATAGCTCATGCATCAAGGAAGAAACAGGACCTTTCAGAATTATCCCGAAGTGATGAACCCCATGTATATGTTTTATGCAATTTTCTATAGGAAATGTATATATGAGCATCTACACTTTTGGACTTGATTAATTACAGATAAAAATGATAACTCTCAATGTCTAACACAACATCAGATCATTGAGGATGAAGTCCATATCCACTAAAAGAAAGAATTTATGTGAACAAACTCCACAGGTTATTTATATACATGGGAAAATGCAGAGGTTGAAAAGAGGTGGTTCAAAAAATAGCCTGCAAGTCTGCAGTTGATAAGGGTTGAGAATAACACTAAGGGGTGTGTTTCAAGTAGAAACTAAAATTACCTTTCTAAACTCAGATTACAAACCAGATGTAAAGAATACATGCTTTCCATGCAGAGACTACCATTATATCTCTGGATAATCACCTGGATCCTTTAGAATCAATGCATGAGCTATTTTTTAGGAATTTCTAGCCTTCTGAAGTTGCATACAGTAGTGTATGTGAAAATTAGACAGACTAAGTCATATGAATGTGAAAGTGACTATAGATAAAAGTCTACCCATGTGGATATAGAAAAATTGTGTTTGTCTCTGTCAAGTTAACCAAATTTAAAATTGTGTATTCTTTTCAAGTAGAATACTAGAAAGCTTTTAAAATTCTTTCTTACTGTTTTTTAAATGAAATATGAACATATTAATTTATTTATTAGCATGCTCAACAATGAACATGTTTCCACTTTCTTCATGTAAAGGAGAACACACCTGAACCATGTTGTGGGAGGAATAGGATAAAGGTTCCCAACACGGGTGTCAAAACCACTCCACAAGAAATCCCTGTTCACCAGGAGAGGGTGTTTCCTGCTAGCATTGTCTTTGCTGTAAGTTCCACCCAAATAGCCATGACTTCCCCAGAACCCCTGAGAGCTGTTACTGCTCAGATATCAGCAAATATAAGGTTACACACATCAAAAACACACAGGACATTAATACATGGCACTTGGACATTGGCCTAACATTATCAGATTTCTTCAAATGGTAAGGGGTGGGAAAACCACTGCTACCCCCCCCCCAAAGTTCCTTCGTCATGGTAACATTTATGGTGATCGTATTACAAAGGCACAAGGGACCAGTGTCACTGTCATCCAACCCTGAGCAGTGGAAGAAGTCTGCAGATGAAAGTATAGACTCTCCTTGTTTTATACACACTAAGCTTTACCAAAATATTATAAAGCTGTTTAGGTAACTATGACATCATTAGTATCCTTAACAATGTAAGTAGTGATAGCATTAAATACACAGAAATGATAAATGTTTGACATGGTGGTAGGTGACATTAAAACCAGGTCTTGGGAGGCATCGGCAGGTGACTGTGAATTCCAGGCCAGACAAAGAGACATAGTGAGGTTCTATCTCAATATATACATACACAGAAATGAGATTGCCTCAATGAAAACTAAATATTCAGGATTAAAGTAGCAACAATGTATAAATCTACATGTGTGAAATTCTAAATTCTGTTCAAAGACATTAAGCAGATTAAAAAAAAAAAAAAAAAAAAAACCTGTAAAGCAACTCCCACTCTTTAAATAGAAAAATAGCTTGTTATAGCTCCCTAAGTTAAATTCTAATTCTACATTTTAACAAGCCCTTTAAGAAAATCATGTCAGATGATAATAAAACTCATTTGTATAACAAACATACAAACTTATCTACAAAAACCTATGGAAAACAGGGGACAGTGACCAGGGGAAGTAGACATCATATAGACAATAAATCTTCCATTATTAAGCACAGTGGTGTCAGTGTGTAAACAGAAAGTGAGAAATGTGGAAAATAGCAGAAAGGTCAGACACAGTATGTGTGGAAATTTAGAACAGGATGACACATGATTTAACATGTGTAGAGACGCCCTTTTAAATACATTAGTCTCGTTTCAGGGTAACTATGCGGTTACATAAACAGGAGCTTGTCTAAGAAGAAAACCCAACTGGATGAAGGGAATAAATGTGCAAAATAAAAAGAAAGTAAAAGACCAGTAGCCGAAAATATGGACAGTTCCTTCTTTAGTGATATTATAATTATTTTAACTGTGTACGTGTGTGTGCGCCAGAGTATTATCTTCATGCACATCATGGGTGCAAAGGATCCCATGATGTTAGTTTATGAAAACTGCTCAACCTACATCCTTGGAACTAAACTCAGATCCTCTGCAGAGCCAGGATGTACTGTGTTGTGGAAATTTTACTGATATTCAAGACTTTATTTTTATATAGTCAAGTTTATCAACTCTTTTTATTTTACTCTTTAAATGCTTATATATAGAAAGTCCTTTTCTATACCTAGATAAAAGGAGAAATCAGGGCTTTCTAGCTTCTCTGAAAATTGTTTTACTGTTTAGGAGAAACAATCTGGTGGTTTCTCAGAACATGGGAAATAGTTCTACCTGAAGACCCAGCTATACCACTTCTGGGCATATACCCAAAAGATGATTTACATATAATAAGGACACATGCTCCACTAAATATGTGGTTCATTTACACACTGGGATACTATTCAGCTATTAAAAATGAGGACATTATGAAGTTTTCAGGCAAATGGATGGAACTAGAAAATACTCTGAGTGAGGTAACCCAGACCCAAAAGGACATGCATGGTATGTACTCATTGATAAATGGATATTAGTCATAAAGCACAGAAATACCAAGGATACAATCCACAGACCAGAAGCAATTAAACGAGGTAGGCCAAAGGGAGGATGTTGAATCACACTTAGAAGGGGAATAAAATACTCCTAAGAGGCAGAAGGAGGGCAGGGGAAGGGGTATGAAGAACAGGTGTGGGGAGAGACAGGTGAGAGACCTAGAGGACCAGGAGAATGAATCAAAATTTGCAGCTGCTTGGGATGGGGGGAAATCTTTGGGAAGTCTCAGAGACTACAGATGGGAGAGGCACCCAGGAGTCAATGTGGATGAAGGTACTACATCCTGTATACAGACAAGACCCCCACTGGAGCCCTAAGGACACCAACCCACCCACAAAGTTTTCAATCCCAAATTTGTGCTATATAAATGAAATGCAGGGACAGAAATGGAGACTGGATAAATGGCCAACCAATAACTGGGCTCAACTTGAAACCTATCCCATGAGCAAGCACCAATCCTTGTCTTTATTAATGATACTCTGTGACGCTTGTAGATATGAGCCAGGAATAGTTGTCCTTATAAGAGACTCTACCTGGCAGCTGACTAAAAAAATTAAATAAGTAAAAACAGATGCAGAGACCCACAGCCAATCATTGGACTGTCTTGGGGACTCTATGGAAGAGATGGAGGAAAGATTGAAGACCCTGAAAGGCATGGGAAGCATACAGAATGACCAACAAAGTCAACTAACCTGGACCTCTGGAGACTGTCAGCAACCGAGTCACCAACCAAAGCACATACATGGGCTGGACTGAGGTGCCAGGCACAACTGTAGCAGATGTGCCATTCAGTCTCCATCTGGGCCCCCAAAAACTAGAGTGCAGGCTCTCCCTAAAGCTGTAGCCTGACTTTGGTATCCATTTTTCAACAGGGATGACTTGGATGGCCTTAGTGGGAGACAATGTGCTTAATCTGGTAGAGACTTGATGCCCCAGGGTGTGGGGTGGGTACAATGGGGGCTCCACGTTCTCAAAGTAGAAGGGAGGAAGCATGGCAGAGGAACCAGGGGAGGCACCACTTGGGACATAAATAAATTAATAAATAAGGCTCTAGCTAAGTTGTTCATGATTTAATAATGTGCTGTTAAATGTTACTACTTTATTAGTCATTAGACTACATGTCTCCAGATTACTAGAAATATCTCCGTGGATCAGTTATCTGACCATAATAACTTCCTTTACACTTCTGTACCACAATGGATTCTCTTCTTGTTTTAGATCATTAGGAATTGCCACTTCGTCATGTGGATTTCTAAGTACAGCTATGGACAGTGGTTCAGAACTACACTTGCAATACCCTTCTCAGGGAGCAAATCATAAATTTGAGACGAGTCTCTTGAAAGAGAATCTATAAGTAAACATTCTAGAAATTTCCTCTGAGCTAGTTCTTTCTCAAAATTTAACCTACAGAACTGAGATACTTGCTAGGCATCATTTAATGGATGGATAGAAATATACGTACATAGATAAATGATAGACGATGATGATAAATAATAGACCAATAGCTAGATATAGTATATAGATGATAGATATATGACATATATAGATGATAAACATAGATAAATATTATATATATATATATATATAGATAGATAGATGGATGGATGGATAGATGGATGGATGGATGGATGGATGAATAGATAGATAGATAGATAGATAGATAGATAGATAGATAGATAGATAGATAGATAGATAGCTTGTTTATTTAAATCCCATAATAGACATTATTTCTGTTCCAGCACATCCGGGACATCACCTGTATCTTTACATGTGTAAAAGAACTCTCACATTGTTTTACAGCATATTTTTCAGATAAGAATACAGATTCTTTATGAGAGAATGCATAAAAAAGAGAATGCTTTTTATGAGAAAATGCATTATTTCTATTGTTCATCGTGAATGGTATTAATTTTATACTACTTTCTATAACTGTAGATATGAGTTATTTATGGTAAATAAAAATGAGATTCCAATATTTCATTGAATTACAGCTGAAGGCACTATAGCCATTTTATTCTTAACTCTAATTACAGTTTTTACATCATTTATTGAAGTATTTTTGTTTTAGTTTGTTTAACAATGTTTAAAGTGTCTTGAAACAAATTCCTCTCAGTTGATCTTTGATTTCTGGATTTTTAGAAGCAGGGAATACTTTTCCATAATTGCCAGTTTATTGTGCCTAACTCCACTTTTGCACTAGAGAATATCATTCTAGAATCATGTCAGAAATCTTCACCTAGCATCTGGACATAGAGCTCAGGTTTATGAGCCTGTATGACATTACAAAGGTCCAGCATTTAGTTCCCAGCAGCCAAACTGGGTGACTTACAACCACCTTGAAGTACCTTCATCCCCAGGGCCAAATACCCTTTTCTTACCTCCTCCCACATCTGTATACTCAAACTTGCAAATTTACACACAACATACACATCATGAAGAACAGACTAAATACTTTTTAAATGATGTTTAAAACATCATCTGAAAATGTACAGCTAATTATTCAATTGGCAAATAGGCAGAAATTCAAATATGTATCATTGAGAAAAGCATTTAAGGTGAAGAGAAACCATGTAAAATGATGATCTATATTATATGCCAATTGAGGACTATGAAGAAACAGTAAGGAAGGATCACTGCATGCCTAAGAGGAGGTTCAAATGCAAAACACTGGCAATGGAACATGTACATAAGGATGTAGAATAGGTCGAGTTGTTATTCATTGCTGTTAGAAATAGAAGTGTAAAGGGCCACTTTGGAAGACAGCTGAACATCTTGTAGAGTAAACATCCTCCCACACTCCTTCATGCAACTCAGTAACCACATTTCCCATAGACACAGATTAATATCTACCTACCTATCTATCTATCATCTATCTATCTATCTATCTATCTATCTATCTATCTATCTATCTATCTATCTATCTATCATCTATCTATCTCTCTATGTATCTATCAATCAATCATCAATCATCTATCTATGTATTTATCTATCAATCATCTATCTATCATCTATGTATGTATGTATCAATCAATCATCTATCTATCTATCATCTATCTATCTATGTATCTATCTATGTATCTATCTATCTATCTATCTATCTTCTGTCTAATATTTATCCATCCTTTTATATTACATATACAATCTTAGAAAAGTCGTTTCTATTCTATTATTTCTGGCACATTTTAATTTATGTGACTCGTGTGTGTGTGTGTGTGTGTGTGTGTGTGTGTGTGTGTGTGTGTGTGTGTTTAACAGGATCTCTACTCCAAACTCCTTAACTGAGAATCAGTTTGACATTCTGATCTCCCCGAGGGCTAGGACTGCAGGGGTCAGCTGCAATGCCATATTAGCTGCTGAGGACCAAAACCAAGGCCGCATGTCTGTCTGCTAGGCAATCATTCTACATCAATTTACATTCTAATAATTCAAGAAACATCTTCTAAATCAATGGTGTTCAACTTTATTCATGCTGCAGCCCTTTATTAC
Source organism: Micromys minutus (assembly GCF_963924665.1). Lineage (NCBI taxonomy): Eukaryota > Metazoa > Chordata > Mammalia > Rodentia > Muridae > Micromys > Micromys minutus. Next base: position 57,016,517 of record NC_137979.1, read on the forward strand.
AATTATTCCTGGGCTGATCTCTTGATATAGAATGATTTTCGTTGCCAGTCCATAAATGTAATTGCATTACTGCAAGTTTGCTATTGTTATGATTCATAGTAAAAATACTTTTAGAAATAGTGGCTTGCCAAAGGGTCATGACCCACAGATTGATTAGTTTCTCCATTCTTGAGTATATGGTCAAAGTATATTTACTTTGATTTAAACATCTTCTAATGATTTAAACACACACACACACACACACACACACACACACACACACACACACAAACACCACAAAGAGAGAGACAGAGAGAGATCCAGACAAAGTATTCTGTACAAAAAACAACACTTATCTAAGCTGTTCAGAATTAACCTTTTTATTGGATAGTCTCTGTATTTACATTTTAAAAATTATCCCCTTTCCTCCCACTCCTATCCCAACTCCCCTTGCTTCCATGAAGGTGCTCCCTCTCCCAACCACATTCTCCCACCTCAGTGCCTTGGCATTCCCCAACACTGTGAAAATACACCTTCACTGGACCAAAAACTTCTACTCCCGTTGATGCCAGACAATTCTGTCCTCTGCTACATGTGCAATTGGAGCCATGGGTGTCTCCATGGGTGCTAATTGGTTGGTTTTTTTTTTTTTTTTTTTTAATCCCTGGGTGTTCTGGAGGATTTGGTTGGTTTATAATGTTGTTCTTCCCATGGGGTTGCAGACTCTTTCAGTTCCTTCAGTCTTTTCTCTAGCTCCTTCATTGGGGATCCCATGTTCAGTCTAATGGTTAGCTGCGAGAATTCTCAACTGTATCTGCATGACTCTGGCAGAGCCTCTGAGGAGGCATCCATATCAGGTTCCTGCTAGTAAGTACTTCCTGGCATCAGCAGTAGTACTTGGGTTTGGTGACTGCATATGGGGTGAATCCCCAGGTGAGGCAGTCTCTGAATGATCTTTTCTTCAATCCCTGTTCCTCTATTTGTTCCTGTATTTCCTCCCATGAGTGTTTTGTTTTTTCTTCTAAGAAGTACTGAGGCATCTATATTCTGACTTTCCTTTGGAGCTTCATAAGACCTGTGAATTGTTTCTTGGTTATTCAGAGCATTCTGGGCTAGTGTCTGCTTATCAGTGAGTATATACCATGTGTGCACTTTTGTGACTGTTACCTCACTGAGGATGATAGTTTCTAGTTCCATTCATTTGCCTAGAAATTTCATAAGGTCATTATTTTTAATAGCTGAGCAGTACTCCATTGTGTACTTGTACCACAATATATTTGTATCCATTTCTACAATACAATATATTGTATCCATTTGTAATACTCCTGAATAACTACTACTCATGTTGATGTAAACATTGATTTCTAGACATGACAATCTGAAATTATTGGCATTTTGACCTAACTTTAATACTCTGTGTTTTTTGAGGGAATGATTTGTATGCATCTTATTACTATAACACCAAAACCATCATATTAAGTACATATTTACAAAGAGTGTAAAAAATTACTCCATTTCAAAATACGGCCATGTCATGATACCACTCCAATTCTACCAAGAAAGGCCAGAGAAACCATAAGATGCATTGTTTTAGAAGGAGTATAGCAAGAACAATTTGTACAGTGAGTTTGAATAAACAAGGCACAAATCTTTGCATCACAGAACACAAAGGAATTTCAGTGTACAGCTTCTTGGAAAGCAAATAACAGTAATAATGATAATAGCATAAATGTGAAAAATCTCTAAGCGAGCTCTGCGTTATAAGGACCAGTGCTCTGGTGTCTGAAAATAAATATTCTAGTTATAATGAATCCTGAGGGCTTCTCCCTTCTCAGTCCACAGATGAAACTGCTTAACATTATCATGTCCAATGCTTACATTAATATGAAGAGTTAGTTATTGGTGTGGACGATTTAACTGAGTGGGTTATTGGTAATTTGAATGACAATGGAAATACTGTGTCTGAACCAACTGCCATTTCTTTGGTTAGATGGCCAAGAATGTGCCCCCGCCCCTATTTTGTGCTTTTCCATGATATATGTGTTGCAAATGTACTTTTGGTCATTTACTTGGGCTGCCTTCCCAATGTCTCCCTTTAGATAATTATTATATATGCGTATACTTTGCAATATTTTCTAAGTGTTAAAAGGATGAAGAAATGAAATGAGGAGGAAAAAAAATGCATGTTAGTTTTCATGGGATGAGTTCCAAACCAACATCTCTTTGACAACAATTTATTTCCTCTCTCTGCACTGTCATCTTATCCTGTTCTCAGAGCTTCTCTGAATTAAGTCACTCAGCCACTTTGTTACTTGGTTAAGGATTTTAACTCTGCCACAGATTTCAGAAAGAACGCAAAACAAAATCATCTGATGCTATCATGTTAAAGTATAAACTTCAGAAGTTTCATTTCAGGGCTCTTTCTAATTGATGGCTTGCAAGATATGTTTTAAATGTATGGACCAAGTCAACTTCTGTGTGCCTATGAAATATAAATGATGCCCAGGCATGGAGGTGCATACCTTTAATTCCAGCACTCAGGAGACAGAGGTAGGTGAACAGCCAGAGTGGTCTGCACAGAGTTTCAGGATAGACAGTGCTACACAGTGAGATACTGTTACGAATATAATTAAATAAATGAATAAACACATTTCTATACTAATAGAAACATGATCAACTTTTCCTTTATCATAAGACTACATGATCTTAATTATATTAAATTCTCTGATTTCACTATATAGGCCCAGGCACCCTCAACAACAGGAAAACTGTGCCTTGTGATGGAAAATGAGCTCACTATACACTGATAGTGATGTCATAGTGAAATCTGTTTGAATCTTTAGTCTTTAAAGCTTTAGTCATTTTGTTCCCCATTAGTGTTTAGATGAGTTACATGTTTTTATTGCTGTAACAAAAGACCTGACAGATGCAACTTCACAGAAATGTGTTAATCTTGACTCTGTTTCAGAAGAGTTTCTTTCACCTTGAATGAGAAGCCAAAGTCAACTTTGGCCCAGCCCACCTTTTTCATGGCTGATCAAAGCATAGTGAGTATCCATCAAATTAGAGTTCAGACTTCAACCTGAATCCAAAGCAGATAGAAAGCGCCCTAGTGCTCCATCTTTATAGGGTAGATCCCACACCCCAAAGGTTATGTAACCTTCCAAGCAATGTCCTCATTTGAAGCCTGAGTTTTGAAACACATAAGCTTCTGTAGGACCAAATACCTTCAACAAGAGGAAAACCATCATACTGAAAAACTAGCCATTCACTGCTAGGGAAGTCATGTTTATGGTGGGGGTAAGCGATTGTATTCTACAATCACTAGTTTACTAAACCAGAATAATCCATAATAATAATCTAAAATATTTGTCCTTATACCCACAGGTTATAGCTATTAATCAGAACCGACCTGGAAGGGAGGAATAAATAGTAATAGTCTAGATTCTTTACGGGGCTTTTTTGTTGTTGATGATGTTTTATTTTTTGTTTGTTTTGAATTTTTGCCCAAATAACGTTAAGAGGTAAACTACAAATTGGAAGACTTGACTCATTTTCCCTCCATGTTTAGTGGGAGGTATAAGAGAGAATGGCAACCTTTAAAGCTATAATCAGAAAAAGGAGCTCAGTTTGAGCATCTTGGCATGATCATTTTAACCTCACACAGTCTTTATCCTGTCTCTGCCTTGTCCTACAGCTAAGCACACAAAGTGAAAGACATAGACTGGTGGTTTCTTCTCCAGCTGTTTCCTACTTCTTTCACAGAGTTGTTTTAACACCTTATGACTTCAAGAGAGGGTTATACATATGGCTTTCAAACGCATTCATTCCTGTCACTTCAGACATACTTGCTAATTGGGAGAATTATCTTTTACTGTCCCAGTTCCCAATCCAGTTGTAGAAAAACTGTTTGCAGTTGCTCTCTCTCTCTCTCTCTCTCTCTCTCTCTCTCTTCCTTCCCTCTTTCCCTCCCTCCCCCTCTCTGTTTTCAATCCCCAATATACATAGAAACCAGAATACTGCGAGAGTTTAATTTTGGCTACACTAAATAAAAGATAACTTAGTGAGCACTCAGAAAATTTTCTGAAAATGTTTTTATATTGATGAGCCTTGAGGCCATATATAAATAAAGTTTGAAATACAAATTGTTCTGTCAAATACCTTTTCTTGTGTTTTATTTTAGTACATACTTACAAATACTATTTTGAGGATAGAAACCCTTATTTCTATGTTAAAGTTTAAAGAAATATATAACTTGGTGATAAAATACTTCCTAATAATGTTATGATCGATATCATTCAATGATTAACTTCTATCAGTAGAGCTATATAATGACTCAGCAAATATTTAACATGTACACATGGATACAGAGAAGGAATAGTTAAATATTCCTGACATAATATTTGAACAACAACTGGGAAACAATTAAATTTCAGTAATTTTTCACAAATATCCTTTATTGATAAAGAGGATTATTTGAGCTAGATACATATTAATATAGAACACTAGACTAACATTAACTCTATTATCAACTGTGCAATATTGACCAATCCTGTAGAAGCCTGAGTCCTTTTTTACTGTTATCGGGAGGACGTATTTATCCTTATTGCATTTATAACAAGGATATTTATAATGAAGGTTTTTAGCTTGAAATGGCTTTCTCTCCTGTCCATACCACCCATTACAATGTGTCCCTTCAAAAAACTGAAGCACAGTTGACCACCCAGGGCTGAACATTTCAGAACCATGGTCAGTCAGTCTTTGAAGCTTGAATTTCAGACTCTAAGGTCAACTTCTCCCTGCAGAAAGAGAGCAAGCAGATGGACCAAGGTTAGCAGGTTCCACTCCTGAGATGGGATGCCACCTCATCCCAACCCCAGGAACAAAGAATAGCAGTCATTGGTGAAAACACGGGAGTGTTGCCTTTCTTCACATAGCAAACAGGTCTTCCTGGATTCCTGTTTTCTCTGTCTTATGCCCCTTGTGAAGACAGTCTGGTCTTGACTCCATTCCTATTTTCCCTCCTACTATTTCATTGAAGTGGATTTAGATTTCAAAATCATATCTAGCATGGATAATTAAATAAAAGAATTAACCATCTTAGCTAATTAAATTATTTAATATTAGTAGAGTTGAGATGTGATATGGTGACGCTTCTGAAAAGGGCAACCTCAGGACTTATGGGTATCACACATTGTAGGTGACTCTTTGATACCTCTTAAACCATACCAAGCCATCTCAAAGTAACCACACAAAACACTGTACCTAGACAGAATATCTTTACTAAGTGACAGGCAAACTCTCTAGACAAACCACAAATAATTCCAGCGATCTCCATATTAACAATGGTTTCGGGTTCTGTGTAGCTGATGCAAATTCTGATTTTCTTTCTGTCATTTATTCCATGAAATTTTCAGTTGTTCAGGTTTGTAGAAATCAGGTGATTGCCAGGCTTCCAGCCACTAACATACTACATAGACTTTTGTCTCTTAAGTAAATGCTTCCTTTCATAGGAATCCTTTCCCTGTGTCCAATTTCCCACAGAGTAATTTTTCTTGTTAATTCTTAACCTGTCTAGCCTTCATCTCCCCTGACTGATTACTTGCATATAAAACAAGCTATTTTAATTTCTACTCTTTGAAGATGACATGTAAGGAAAACTAGTATCTGCCCCATTAGTTTTTTTTTAATACTTTGAACATAATTCCCTTTGAACTCAATTTCATAGTTAGTAATGTAATATTTCATTTAAACCTGCTAGGTAGTCAAGAATATGCCCTATTTCCATATATGTGGGTCACATTTCTATTTCAGAAGACAAAGACTGAACACATGGACTAGAATTGTTATCATTTGAACAGCGACCTGTTTAGTAGAAGCAGCGTATGAGTTTAAACATTAGTTATTGATCCAGACCTTCTCTTCTAATTTCGTGGATCAATGTTCTGAAGCAGGTCTTAGACTGGGAGGCACCTTTCTGACTTGAAAGAGGAAAGCACAGCAGGGCAAATCTTTTTGCTCCAAGTCATAAATAAACTAAAACGTTTTTCAATATTGGATGCACATAATGGAAATTTAGGAAGAAAGAACTAAATACATTTTCCTGTTAGAGTTTTCCCTTGTCTACAAGGTCTATGCTTAAATTTATTTATCTCTTAAGCTTTTCTCTTATCATGCTCCACTTAAAGCCTTAGCCAAGAAATAGTTTCTGGATTAATGTCTATGTTGGATGGAGATTGTGTCATGTTGATATTTATTAGTTTTTCCATTTCCTCTTTCCCTTCTGTTTTCTAGGATTTTGTAACCTTTTATTTACTCATATTATTATTGTGTAGTTGGGGTGTGTGTGTGTGTGTGTGTGTGAGAGAGAGAGAGAGAGAGAGAGAGAGAGAGAGACAGACAGACAGAGAGAGAGAGAGTGCACATCCATACTCATGTTACAGGGTGCATGTATGTATATGTGTGTGTATGTGTGTGTGTGAATGCACACATCTACAATCATGCCATAGGGTGCATGTGTGTGTATGTCAGGATAACTTTTGCAGATTTTAGTAATTGAAATAAATCCATCAAGTTTGTGCTATAAACACCATTGTACCAGTTAGGCCACTCTGGTCCTCTCCTTCCCTTCTCTTCTGCCATTCTCTCAGACCTTCTTATCACTCATTCTATGGGCCATCCCCATGATGATTCAAGACCCACATGGATCTTTTGAACTTTTTCTTTTGGCAAACCATTCCTGGTAATGTACTCTTGTTATCCTTCCACTCCAGAGATGAAGGCAGGAAGCTTTGAAGTTCAAAGTAACACTTGACTACATAGAGGAATTAAGATCCACCTGGGCTATAGGGGGCCTCTTCTCATATAAAATAAAGTTAAATTAAGTTCAAACAACTGCCATGCATCACAGGTCTCGATTACTTGATTAAGTTGGTAATTTCCATTTGCAAAATGTAAGTGAGATAAAGATGTGTTAAAGAACAACTCCTATGCAGATATTGGTTTTGACATATGCAAGTGTACTCATGTGTACATGTCTGTGTGCAGGTCACTGAACATGTGTGTATGTAGAGGTCAGAGGTCAACCTATGGTATCATTCCTCAGAAGTCATTAGCTTTGCTTTTGAAGACAAGGTTTCCCATTGATGTGGGGCTTTCTGCTTAGGACAGGCTGACTGGTCAGGATGCTCCAGAACTTTGCCATTGTCTCTTTCCTTGGGTGGATTACACGTGTGGGCTACCATGTCTGGCATTTTAATGAAAATTCAGAGCATCTAATTCAGGAGGTCCAAGTGCTTCTGTGGCAAGTGCTGTTCTAAGTGAGCCATCTCACTTGGGTGGTATTTCTAATGTACTATCATTTATAACTCATGCCTATTTTGAGGTTTGACTTGTGTTTGTAATATGGACTGCTATCCTGGGGTATTTCCACTCAGGATAAACTTTCAGATGTGGATAATCAGTGGGGAAACACAGATAAGCTGGGGAATTTAATCAGGATGTACATCTTAGTCTCCTGTGTATATTTCACAAACTGAGGGCGTGGAGAGATGGCTCCGTTGTTAAGAGGGTTGCTGCTCTTGTGGAGGACTCAGTCTTGACTCATAAGTACCCATAATGAGCAGCTCATAGCCAGACGTAGCAGTAGATTTATGAGTTTCAAAGCTCTCTTTTGAACTCCACATGTACCTGAACTTCCATGCACATAAGCACATATACACGTCCATACATGTTCACATAATTAAAAATGAATAATGAGAATGCAATTGTTGGGCTATGATCTTAAAAACTGGTTTGTAATGTTTATCTGCATGAAGGTGTGGACATCCTTGTAAAGAGTTTGTTAAACATGACTTGCAGATATGGGCTTTACTGGTATGAACGGGAGCTTCCTGTGTTGCAAACCTGTGGGTTTGCTCTTGCCTGCATGTTTTTCCAAACACTTTTACACTGATGACCTAGCGCCTGTTATTTTGGGCATACTGGACTCACTCAAAGGAAGCTCCTGTCTTCCTCTCAAACAAAAACAATAGTGTATTAATGAGGTGAATATCTCAAACAAATTACCTTGTTGTTCATGCTCAAATCACAATTTAACATAATCTATAATAATTGTATTGCATCTTCTTACTTCCCTGGGGAGTAATAAATGCTACCTGAAAGCTTTTTCTAAGTAATTGTGAGGAAGGTAATAAAATTGGGCAATACATATAGTACTTATTAAAAAACAGACCTTAGTCCCACAGTCCCTTGTCATATCACGGTAAACAATAGAATCTCATTTATGAGCATAGCGTTAGTATTCAAGTCACCAAAACTACAAATACATGATTCTAATGCAGAAGAATATCAAAGCAACAGTATTTTAACCTTCAGGGAGATTCTTTAAGCCAATTGTTAGTTTATGGTTCTTTCATGGGCAGAGGAGAGAACAATGCATACCAGAAATATACATTCAATCCTTGATAAAAGATCTTCAAAGAATTCACTATGTGTCACTTATAAATAAGATGTCAATTATTTATTATGCTGCTTTCCTGAAAGATACCCAGTAATCCAGCGAATATATGAATGATAGTTTATTCTTTTCATGAGCTTTCTTCATGATGGCTACAGTAGTCCATGTCCTGCCTGAAATAAATGAGACAATTGAATAGTTAAGCCATTTCACAGGTGTTCTACAATAACCACTGCGCTTCTGAAGTATTGAGGGTCATCTCTGTGCTCATTTTGCCTGAGATTCTAGGTTGAATGTATCCCACTCTATAGACATGAAGAACTGATGTTCTTGTGCTTTTGAACACATAGGAGAAACATTCCTTATAAATTAAACACTAAAGAAACACACTTAGGATACTACCAAGATGGTTCCTTTGGCTGAGTGCATTGGCTACTCTTGCACAGGACCAGAACTCACTTTCCAGTGACTTTGTAACTCCCAGAAGGCTATGACGCTAACTCCATGTGATAGATACCTTCTTCTGGCCTCTCCAGGCACGAGTGTGCTTACAGAAGGATAGGGTGACTGGGAATTTGCTAAGTCTTGCCAGTGCTGCCAGGATTCAAGGTGAAATGTACAATGTACTCTCAGTTTTAACCCTACTGAAGCTTAGAGACAAGTAAAATTTGGCTTTCATCTTGATCTTGCTGAGTTAAAACTGGGCTTCCAAAAGAACACAAGAAGAAAAAGGCAAGAAGATCTTGGTGGCAGCTACCTAAGCAAAGCACGAGTGTGTCAGTTCAAGAAAGACAAGAGACAGCCCAGGAAACTTTCACACAGAGCAAAGTTTTGACCCCAGAATACTTTCTCTATTTAAGCAAATCCAAAAAAGGGGAAGTTAAGAATGAGAACAAAAATATGCAATGTGATCCAAAAGAATACAAACCCAAATAAATCATGGGAAGTTAATATGTACAAGGAAAAAGGATAGGACCTGAACCTCACAGAAGCAGCTTGACTCTAGATGGCCTTGGATGTTCTTATTGGGACAATATTATCTTGAGGTCTGAATAAATGCTTTATAATTGTCATTCTGCAGTGACTTTGTTGTATACTCACAGTTATCCAAAAAACAACCCAACAACAATGACTGCTTGTTTGTCTGTCTGAACACAGGAGCAAGATACTCTTTTTATGATTACCATGTTCACTGTCATTTTTTATCTTAAATGGTTCTGTACCATTGACTAAAAGCCCAAAGGAATGGTTAAATGAGGTAAAAGAATATCTTTGTCCCTTCAAATTATATGTAATTCGAATATAGAAACATTTCAGTAGAAAAGCATGTTGATTCAAAGACAATGTGTTGTCTGTATCCACTAGACAGACCCCTGGGCTGACTGCAGTGTGGTATGCTGTCTTCATTCTCACTGTAAATGGAAATTGTCAGTAGTTGTTGCCAAGAATAAGCCTTTGTAACTTGGAGTTTGGCTCAGACTCTATAATGAATATCACTGTCCAAGTGTCTCTGGAAAATGTAGACATTTTAGACAATTTCACATGAGTGGGTGAACGAGAATCTTATCACATTAAATGACCCCACATGTACTCTCTTGAATAAACCCAATGGAACTATCTTGAGATAGTCCTAGCCCCTTACCTCAACTCTTCATGTTTGGCTCAGTAGTGTCTGTGGCTCTGTAGCTAGACCAAAGTGCAAGAAAGGGAGAAATGGTTCATGGTAGGGGACATGGACTTGGCACAGTCAGGGTCATTTCTCAAACTTTCAGTATTCGTAATTTCTCATTTCTCTGTGTTGACAGTCCTGAGTAACATGGTAAAGCCCAAGAGATCATTTAAAGTCTAACTTTTTCTAAATAGTAGCTTTTCCAAGCAAGCATAGCATTTTTTTTATTTTTTTATTCCTGTCATCACTCAGAGGAAAACCAAATACATGATCCATTTCCTTTCATGCATCTAGCTTGATTTTTTGAGGTTGCTTTTTTTTAAGTACTTACGTGAAGTTCACTTTCTTTTTCCCTTTTCAAGTTTTAAAAACTTTACCTTAGTAGAGATTGCTGATTAAACAAAAATATTAGGTTTTGCATTTTTCTCGAAAACTAAGCTTAGCATATTGTTAGAGGCTGTTATCCCCCTCCCCGCCCATTATCTGTGGATTCATATGTTGTTAAATAAAAACATGGAAAGTTAGCTTTTAAATATACCCTAAAGATGCATTATTTAACTTAGGACAGATCAGAACACAGTACAGTTAGAGCAGATGTCAATCTGAAGTCAGCGTGTTCTGCATCAACTGAGTCTCAGCCACAGACTTAGAAGGAGTGCCCCCTGAAAAAAATCAGCTATTGATTGCTCTCTGGAATGTGGGGAGAATAATTAATGATCCATTTAATGACAGATATAAAAGCAAAGTAATATCTGTTTATATTTCTAATATCTTTACACATATTGAATTGTTTAATAGTCAGAAATTAGAGTACCTAGCAACTTGATAAAATTATATTTTTGGAATTGTTTGTCTTCTGAACAGAGAATAAATGCTCACAATTAGCAATTGCTGTTTTCTTTGTAATCAACATTTACATGCCCAGGAAGAATAAAAATTGTCCTATGATGGTCAGATTGAATTATTCATTTGACACTAGCCAAGATCATCAGAGGAAGAACATCATAATGATGGAGTACCTATATTAAGCTTATCTGCTATGAACTCTTTTAGTTAGTTTAATTAATTTTGGAAGACACAGCACACTCGGGGAAGCAGTATTATTTATCTAGGGATCCTGAAATATTTAAGAGTAGACAAATAGAACTACGAGCCAGCAAACAGCTAGCATTTGTGCATTCATTTTTTTCTTGACTCTAGACATGATGTGATTGACTAAAGTTTCTTCTTTGACTTTCAAGAAACAATACCAGGCTGTACCCAGGAAATGTAAGCTGGAATAGAGCCCTTTCTTTCCCAAGTTTCCTTTTGTTGAAATATTTTTATCATAGCAACAGAAATAAACAAAAATGTCATTCCAGAATATTTGAAAATCTTTAATGCAAAGACCTAGTAAAGAAACAAACTTTCAATGACACCAGAATGCACTATCTCTAACTCTACAGACAAATATTAAATTCATTTAGTACACTAGACTTGCTTCTGTACTGTGGAATAATTACCTCAGTAGGATTTCACAATGTTGTTTTAAGTCTTAGATGCCTTTGCTGATTTGGAGTGGAGAAGGTACTCACAGATTAATATCTATGGTCCTCTGCAAGGAAAATGTTGAAATCCTCATGGGATAAGTGATAACATTAGAAGACTAGACTTTGGGAGGAGGCCAGATCATGAGACTGTGTGCTTATGGACTGAATTAATATCCTTATAATGGAAACCCAAGAGGGCATGTATGCTTCTTACTTTATGATACATTCACAGAAGCTAGGCCTCTTCAGATACTTACTCTACTAACCCCGAACTTGAAATTCCCAATGTGCAGAATTTTGAGAAATAGACATGATTTTTTTGTAAGTGTTTCATCCTAGCAGTTTGAACTGGCCACAGTGGAGTATTCTGAGAAAGTCAGACATAATTCCAACTACCTTACCTTGAGTGTGGTGATCGGAGCAAAGACTGTTCAACATGTTCTGTTCCTGTTGGGTGGGTTTCTGCTTGGCTGGCATGTTGCTTGCTACCTTGTTTAGAGAAGATGAGTGCGTATAGACAGTCATGTATTGGCCATTTGAGATTCATTCAAAAAGTCGAGAGACAATTGAAGCAGTCCCTTTCAGGTTTGCAAGGATGAGATCGAATTTAATGCAACTTCAGAGTATTACTATGCTGAGTGTGACATATACAGTCCTTAAAGGACCGGGCATGTACAACACACCCCTAAAATGTTCTGAGTAACCCATAGACAACTAGGATCAGGTCTAGCTTATTGTCTCAAAGGTAGGCAGAGATAGATGAAGGAATATGGATATTCCAAATTTTGAAACTGTCCACCAGGCCCTTTTAAATGCGACAGTAGTTCTGTTCATGCTTGCCACATCTAATTGTACTAATTAGGTCATTAGTAAGATTTCCTTGTAACCTTAGACAGGAAATGTTACAAGGTGCTTCCTGTGATAAGAAGGGTCGGAAACAGGGCTGAGGCTTGTTCTCTGTGATCCTGTGGGTACAGATGCCTCAGTAAAGTCACCATAAAGAGTTTTAAAAAGAATTCTCATTGAAGTGGACAAGGGGTAACATACCTGCAGTGCAAGCACAAGGACATGAGTTCAAATCCCTAGCATCCACTTAATCCAGGTGTAGTAGGTTGCCTGTGACTTCAGCCTAAGGGTGAGCTGGGAAGATACTGGAGATTCCCTAAAACTCATTGGTAAATCAGTCTAGCAAATCAACAAGCTTCAAATTCAGTGAGAGATCCTGTCCCCAAAATAAAATGAAACAAAATACAAATGGATAACAGAAGAGGATAATATCTGGTGTTGAGTTAGGTGCATAAACATAGCCAGGGCTTGTTCTCCTCTGTGTACAAGTGGGTAGAGTTGTAGAGACCAAAACTAGGCTCAGGACAGTCACCATAAAAACACATGACACTAACAAGTATATACATCTGATACACCAAACCCCACCACAAACAATATATATACACAAGATTAAAAATGTACAGTTTAGTGAGAAATTACTGCTTAAACATGCCAAATGGCCCATTACATACATTTTTTTCTTTCTTTACTTTACTGTCCCAGTAAAATGAAAGCACTTCAATATCAAAAGGAAGAAAATGAAACACAATGGGTGGGGGGAGACAATTAGCACAGACACAACAGCAATTCTGAATTTCATCAGATGTCCAGAAATCCACAGATGTGTGTGAGAGACTGACTCAGCAGAGGGCAAGCATTCACAACCACAACGTACACTTGTAAAAGAAAACCGGCTCTCCCTCTCCGGCACCTACTGATTGCCAAACTATATTGGGCTTGATTTTTATTTTCATTTTTAAGAAGAGTACACCAACGTAGGAGGATTAGGTGTGAAATGCAGAGGGGAAGACTTTGGGGGGGATAAAAGTCTTTACATCCTGGTAAATCCCCAAAGAATTGATATAGACATTGGAAGAACTTGCAGCCTACCCAGATGAAGGGACTTTGATGAAGATCCATGCCAACCAACCTTAAGAACCTAATGACTGTTTGGCCTGTAGACTGTAGGACATTGTTCAGAGTAAGGGAAGAAAGTAAATAAAGAGAAGATTGATGTAAAACCCTCAGGATACACATTAGGCCACTGCCTTCCATCCCTCTTTCTCTTACTTTCCTTCCTTTTAGTGCTTATAAAAGAGAGGTTCCTACTTGAAGAAATTAAATCAGGGAAGTGCTTGAAAAGACAGTGAGAGGGCCACCACATCTGTGAAGTATCTATAGGATGTACACATCCAGGGGGAAACTCTAACAGCCCATCACTGCATTTCCAGTGTTGATGTCCCTGTACCATATCTAATAACTTTTACCCACACAACCAAGGCGGCCTGCTTCCCATCTCTTGAGCTCACCAAACATCTCACACATTAGAGCTTTAAAGTAAACTTGCAAGCTGCAGAGTTACTTATTGATGGTATACATTTATTCTAACAAAGATAAAATTTCGGGCCATTTTGTCTAGGAAGGAAGCCCAATGTAGTCATTATTACATATTGCCAATCTCCTGTAATCTGGGAGTTATAAAAACCACAGAATTATCAGAATGGCCATACAATCCAACCATCCCACTACCAGGCATTAATGAAATGAAATGAAATTGCATGTACCCTTTTCCATACATAATAGCAGCAATATTTATAATATGATATAGAACTAAGATAATTCTGATATATGCAAATCTGTCACTGTGTAGATGATTCTTGTATTCAGGAAAGAATGTGTCTTACCCATCAAAAGAAGAGAAACTTACCATTCATAACCGCATGGGTGGCTTGAATGTGGGGGAATGCATTTTAAATGAAATAAGCCCAGCATAGGAAGACAAGTAGTTGACCTCACTTTTATGCCCACTTGTAGAAGACGAATCTCCTGAAAGTTGAAAGCAATGTATTATAAGGGTCTAGGACACTTGTGCACCCCAGAGAAATGATTTTTATATATGAAATTTCACTTTAGCAAAATAATGCATCTCAAGAGGTGACTGGGTGTGATGATGGCTATAATTGAGAATAATATATGATATTCTTTAAAAATGCTAAGAGGAGGAGTTTTAAGTATTTTCAGTAAATGACAGATATGAGAGACAAAGCATGTGATTGGCTACAATTATAGCCAGCGCTTTGCTACTTTGGGGGTCCATTTTTCTTCTGCCCTTCTCCACCCTTTTCCCACCCTTTCAACCTCCTAACACTAGATAGGAGAGAAAAACATGACAGAAAGCAAAGAAGGTTAGGACATTAGACTACTTCATGCTGATTTCTGATTAGGGGTATCAAGTTCCTTGTGGCAAGTTTAATCTTCATAGTCAGGTTATCTAACTTCTCCATTTGTTGTTGTTGTCATTGTCATTGTCCTCCTCTTCCTCCTTTTCCATTTTCTCTTCCCCTTCCTTCACCCTTTTTACCTACCCCTTTCTTTCTTCCTTCCTTCCTTCCTTCCTTCCTTCCTTCCTTCCTTCCTTCCTTCCTTCCTTTCTTTCTTTCTTTCTTTCTTTCTTCCTTTCTTTCTTTTTTCTTTCTTTCTTTCTTTCTTTCTTTCTTTCTTTCTCTCTCTCTCTCTCTCTCTCTCTCTCTCTCTCTCTCTCTCTCTCTCTCTCTCTCTCTCTCTCATACACACACACACTCTCTCTCTCATACTCTCTCTCTCTCTCATACTCTCTCTCTCTCTCTCTCTCTCTCTCTCTCTCTCTCTCTCTCTCTCATACACATACACACTCTCTCTCTCATACTCTCTCTCTCTCTCATTCTCTCTCTCTCTCTCTCTCTCTCTCTCTCTCTCTCTCTCTCTCTCTCTCTCATACACACACACACTCTCTCTCTCATACTCTCTCTCTCTCTCATACTCTCTCTCTCTCTCTCTCTCTCTCTCTCTCTCTCTCTCTCATACACATACACACTCTCTCTCTCATACTCTCTCTCTCTCTCATTCTCTCTCTCTCTCTCTCTCTCTCTCTCTCTCTCTCTCTCTCTCTCTCTCTCTCTCTCTCTTTCCTTCTTTCAGCATGGCTACTCAACTATCCATGACCAACCATGACCAACAGCAACTGACCACTAATCACATACAGCTCCATTTTTTGGGCCCTAGCATTTATACACCAACTGAAAGGATGCTAGAATTCGACATGTAACCCAACCACAAAAACGATCTCCTGCTGGCAAAATCATGCCCCTGCTAGAACACAAAGCAAATTATGGTCCGCTACGGTGGGCAATCTGAAACATATCCATATTTATCACTGGGGATTAATAGAAAAACACAATTCTATAACATTTCTGTGTTTTTCAAAGAAACCAATACTATTAATCATTCCACAGTACTTTTGTATTTTAAGTTATTGTGTTTTACAGGTTGGTGCGTATCTTTTTATGTGAATGGTAGGGATAGAGGGAGAGCGGAAAATAAGAGAATTAATTAAAGATTGAACATGGGGGAGAGAAAAATAAAAAGAGGGAAAAAAGAGTGAGAAAAGAGAGACTGGGAGAGATTAGAATACTTAGATAAATCACTAGATATGCACTTCTCGAAATAGTTACAGTGTTTGGGGAGAGCCAGCTGTGTTTAGTCAAGGGAAACCCTTTTCATTTAAGAACTCATACTTATAAAGTACAGTGTTTGCTATAAAATGACATGTAATTTTCAATAAATATATGTAGTATACACTAAACTCAATAATGTTCAAGAATTTTAGAATTTTAGTTCCAAATACTAATATTATTTCATTAATCACTCCATTAGTTTAAATCTCAGATGATATCCCCCATTCTAGTTATGCCTACTTCAACCTCCCCTCTCACATCCACCCTCCCTCCTCCCCTTCGCCTGTATGAGAGTGCTCTCCTACTCACCCATACTCTCCCACCCACTGATCCAGCATTCTCCTACACTGGGACATCAAGCCTTCTCAGGACCAATGGCCTCTCCTCCCACTGCTGTCAGGCAAAGCCATCCTCTGCTACATATGTATTTGGAGCCATGTACACCCGAAAGACACTCTTTAGTTGGTGGTCTAGATGCTGGGAGAACTGGGTGGTAAGGCAGGTATATTTTACTTCAAATAGGGTTGCAATACCCTTCCACTCCTCCATTTCTTCCACCAGCTCCTCACCTCCAGGTTCCCTGAGATGTGACTGATGGCTGGCTCCAAGCATCCACATCTGCATTGGTCAGTGTTGGGTTTGGTGTCTGCAGATATGATGGATTCCCAGGTGAGGGAGTTTCTGGGTGGGCTTTCCCTCAGTCTCTGTTCCATTTTTGTCCCTGTTCTTTCTTTGGACAGGAAAAGATGTAGGTGAGAAACCTTTGAGATGGGTGAGTGTCCCATTCTTCCACCCAGGGCTGTGCCTAACAGCTTGAGGATGTCTTTCTAGACACCAGGAAAATGTGAGCCTCCAAGAAACTTTAATATTTTTTAAACTTTCCTATACTTTCATCAATTCTTTCAAATTTAGTTTTATTGTTTTCTAAATTAAGTAGTTGGACAAAGACAAAAGTTACATTTAGGCATCCACAAACTTTAGCTATTGCTAATACTATTTCAAAGACATTTTGCTATCATCACTAAGGGCAGCATGGATGAACTAAACTATGATAAATCTGATTTACAATGTTTAAAGGAAACTTTGTGCTTATGTATCTTTGGTAGAATCTTTGTGTGATTCTGTGATAAGAATCTTTGTCTCACCGAACAGATATATTGATTTTAAAAAAATTATTAATTTGGAAAAGAATGTGTTAATTCCATCTAACACTCTTGAATGAGTTTGTTAAGTTACAATGTCTCTTGGTGGAAAGCCCCCAGCATTCATCGACTCCCTTGAGAAACATGACATTTCACTGTTGTAATAGTGCACAGACACTCCATCAGTGACAACAGTCATTTTCTAATGATTAAGACACAATCATTTAGACATTGCTCTAGAAAGTGAAAAAGTTTCCATGAGCCTCAGAGTTGTTGGAAAGAAAACAAAGTATAAAATATTATAGTCTATCCTTTCTACTACTTAAAATCCATGGCTCTATCATTTTACATTGTTTTGATGTTAAAAAAAAAGTTTTACTTTGCATTTTTCTAGTCTTCTCAATGAAGAGTAATCTAGAATAGAAGCTTCCTTGTTGCCATGTTGACTATTTGATCAGGACAGTAAATTAGACATACTTCATACTTATCATGTAGTTAATTAAAACATTATAGATGAAAACACCATCAGACATTTTTGAAATGCACATAAAGATGTAACTAGCAAGGAAAAATTTAAAGTATCTTTCCTGATGAACATGTGGCTCTTCATACTGCTGATTTAATTGAGTTCATAGAAATTAACTCATGTTTCAGCACTTAGGAAAAAAAAGATAGAGGCAAGAGGATCTTTGTGAGGTGAGCAAGGTCAATATAGTGAATATCTCAAAACAACAACAACAACAACAACAACAACAACAACAATAATAATAATAATAATAGTAATAATAAAAGCCTATGCACTCTACAGTTTATTTTCACAATAACTAGGCATCATTTTCCTTCTGTTTGTTCATTGGAAAAAATGACATTGTGTTGGATGGTATATTATTTACATATCGTTCTGAGTTCTAAGTTTCAACTCATGAATAGAAATAAAATAAAATATGTTTGAATTATGTTAAATACTTGTAACTATTGCTAAGAATCAGTTCTAGAGTGAGATGGGCATGGTGAATTTCAGCCTCTTAGATCATTTATGACATTTTTAGGTCTTTGTCAATTTCCCATGTCTGCTTTTGCACTTAAAGTCTTAGAAGTGGATCCCATGCTTGAGAGAAGTGGATTGATTCATGATAATCTCAAATTAATTATTTTTGTTATAATCTAAATCAGTTGTATGTAACAAGGCAGATATACCTATTGTCGTGGATTCATTAAGGTTATCCTTTGATTTTTTTCATTGATTTTTACAACATTATCCTTTACATTGTCCATATTTTAAGTATCCTGTTTAATATGGGTGATTTTTTCTGACAACTTGAAAATATTTTTTGCTCTTTTGGTTTGATAAAAATTGTAAATAGTGCAGTGTTTACATGCAATTTTATATTTATTTTTCTATGAGCAATAATAGAAATACAATGTAATGATAAATATTATAATATATAAAATGTATAGCAAGCACACTGTAATATTATTTATTAATACATTATTTATTAATTTATATGTATTAACACATATAATAAATTAATAATAGATATGCAACATAATGTAATAAATCATATGTGTGTTATACCATATATAATTTGTAATTCTTGAAATAATATTGTATATTTAATACATAATATGTATTAATAATAAATATATAAAGTAATAACAAGTATGTGAAGAAACAAAATAATATATTTGAAAACAATAAATACTTTAGAAATAGTAAGTATATTAGCCTTTAAACAATAGTATATTTGCATTTGTTACAGTTATACCCATGTTTTAGTTAAGTTAGTATTCCCTTCTGTATTACTAGATGTGTAACTTTAGCTTTATTTGTCATTTGTAAATATCAGATTCATCAAATGCACAGGATGGCCAGCTTTAATCCTTTCTCCCTCCAAACTCTTCTTGTTTTTTTGTGTGAATTTTTTTAAATAGTTAGTTTTATTTATTTTCTGGTTATCTATATCTGATACTGGTCTTTTAGTATTGAGCATACTGCTCATTGTCTTGAGACTATAGTTAACAAATTTAGTGTTCATAGAGACTTGAAAGTATTCTTCATTGACTGCTATATGCTTCTATTTTAGAGGGCATGTTAAACTCCAGCACTGAGTGCCTTGGCAGCAGTCCTCACGCTGTGTCATTGCTGGAAAGTTTTTCAAAGACAAAGATCATGTGTGAAGAATAGAGATATAACATAATTACAAAAGTTGATTCTCTATTACCATCTGATTGTACTTTATATACAATAATTTCATCGAGGGTTTCAGTCTATCTTTTCCAAATAAAGATTTAGCCAGGAAGGTGTGCGCACAATTTCCTTTCACATACCCACAGTCCATCATTAGTATGCCATCAGTTAACTATTTATGCTTTAACTCTTCTCCAAGATTCTTCTAAATGCAAAGCAATGCTGTGCATCCCGTGGGAACAGAGTCTTTCCCAGTTTTGCCTGTGTGTGTGTGGTGGGGGGGGGTTGTATTAAAATCGAATGCCTTGAAAGTCAATGATATACAACTCAGAGCTGAAAGACATTTATTTAAATCTCCAGTTCTTGAAAATGTTATTCGGCAGCAACATATAATTGAGATGAGTCAGTTTCAATTTAATATTTGTATATCAATGTGACTAAGCATAATGCAATACATTGACAGTCATTACAGCAGCTTGCTGTAATAGTCTTGTCAGACAGAAGTTCTAGCCAAAGGAACAGTGGGAAGATTGGTAGCTCTGTCCATGACACATGACAAAATTCAGAAACAGACTAACAGAACGTCTCACAAAAGATAGCAAACGATACCAGTTTGAATTTGTGGCTGGTGTAAAGGTTTATTGGTGAACCTACTTTGGAAAATGATTGGCTATTAATGAAACATTTAAAAATGAATCCATGCTGTGACCAAAGCATTGCACTCTTGGTATATACTCAAGCATATGTCCTTCACAGATTGTGAACACAAATATTCTTATAATAGCTTTTGGTGCCTTATTTTATAATGATTCCAAACTGTTAACAACAAATACATCAAGCATTTGCACATTCACAAATAAATGAGAATGGGTGGCATCGTCTCTCTCTCTCTCTCTCTCTCTCTCTCTCTCTCTCTCTCTCTCTCTCTCTCTCTCTTCCTCCCTCCTTCCCTCCCTCCCTCTATCTTACTGTCTCTTTATCACCCTTTTACACACACAAGGGTTGTTTAAGCAATAGATAACAATAATCTGCTTACACATAGTAACAGGGGTGCAGCTCAGCAGAGATATAGAAGAAATCACTACCATAGCCAGGAACAGTGTGAACTACATGCAATTTAATTTTTTGTGGCATGCTCTTGGGCATTCCAGTGAAGATGCAGGGACAAAGGAGAGAGGACTGTCAACTTTGGGATGGGGATCAAGAAGGAAAAGTAGAAAAAGGTGCAGACTGGGAAGTCAGAAAAGGTATTACATGTGTCCATGTTGTCTATTACACTCACTTACACATGTGTCAAATTGATCAAATTTCACACTTTTAATGGGTGTGACCAATTGTATTTCAATAAAGTCATTGTACAATCATAAAAATTGGTTGCTACTAGGGGAGATTTATGATATATGAAACAAAGTGACAAATGGATGTTTCCGGGATGAAGGAACATTCTTTCCTTGACTCAGGTACCAGTTAATACAGATATCTTTTTATTGAGATTCATTGAATTGATATGAATTATTTCATTTTATTCATTGTTTACTTATATTTTTGTCATATTTCAAACCGTAGAATTATACATACATACATACAAATATGTGTATACACACATATGTATACTCATACCACACACACAGTTAGTTTGTTATTTATTCTTGTAAGAATCTAATTTTTTTGGCTTTTAGTATTAGCAGACATAGTGCTTTATTTGACTTTAGACATTATCCTTAATGTAAACATCTCATGTAAACTGAATCCTGTTTCTAATTCATTCACAGATCCCCACATTAACTGCATTAAACCAATAAACAAGCATGTGTTGATTAAAACACATCACTCTATACTGTGTAGATGATAATATATCCTCTCATCTGGATCTATAGCAGTATCTGGCTGAATGGTTACTGGAAATAGTAATTTATTTTATTTTATATTTTGTGGTTTTACTGTATCCTGTGGTCACTGGGTTTGGAGTGTCTTTTGTTGCCTGGAGTACGATAGTATATTTATTGTGTTCATTTATCTTGTTCTTTTCCTTTCCCTTCATGTGTATTTCTGCTAATCTATAACCTTTATTCAAGTTTAAATTTATACAAAATACTTCATCAACATGTGAATATATTTATGAAGAATCTAGGACAGTTTCATGAAGGTAACCATTCCTAAAAAGTGATCTAGAGATATCTAGTCCAGAGGGGAGAGAATACCTGCAATTAGCATCACATAGGAAGAAAAAAGCATAGGCCATAAAATAAAATGTAAAACTATAATGTTGATCCATCTAGCAATTCCATTTCTGGAAGTCTATACAGATGATGTAAAGGCACCTTCTCAAAGTTGTATGTGTATTCAATGTGCCACTAGTCACAAATGCAAAACCCAATATCAGTGTAAATGTTGGCAACAGATAAATGACAAAGCCAATGGTTAAATGCACTAAAGAAACTAATTGTATTACAATATTGTTCCATTTCCATTTTAGAAACAGGCGAAATAATATCCCCCCAAAATGAACCTCTCAATTCGTTATCCAATACTAATTGGTCAACCCTAAAATTATATATTAATTTTATTTAATATTATATAAACTCTGTGTGTGTGTTTATGGATGATTAAACAAATAGAGGGCATGAATCAAAGAGTTAGGGAGTACAGGAGAGAAGATGTCGGGAGAGAAGTGATGAGGAAATTACAAAATTAAAATAAAACCCTGACATTCTTGAATGAATAAAACGGCATTATATAAGCCAGGCACATAAACTAAAGTACTGAATGATTTATTCATATGAGGAATGTAATAACTAAACTAGAATAGATGTGTGTAGCTTCCAGAAGAAGGCAACTGGAGATGTAGATAAAAGAGAGCAAATTCTAGTTTTCTCCTTTATTGTATGAAAACATTCTGGGGACTTCAGTCACAGCATGCTTATTATAGCAATGGCATGCCAAATAATTAGAAGATCACATTCTCCACCAAAAGATATGAGAATGATGGGATGGGATATAATTGACTTTTAGCAAAAGATATATCATTTAAATTTACATTGGATATCACAATATGTGTGTGTGCATATGTGTGTGCATGTTTGTATTGTCAGTTATTCTCTTATTCTCTCATGAAGCTGGAGTCAAAATATCTTTTTTTTGTGCAATCAGCCAGGTGAAATGATTTGTTTTAAATGTGGAAACTAAGTTTTCAGAGAATATTTCCACTCATCTGCTGAAGTCACCTGATTTGTGTGCAAGGAAACAGTCATTTACAAGATTCCCAGACAGTCTGATCAGGCTGTCTCTAAACTTCTCCAAACGTAATATTTCTGTTTGGGGTCTTTCTAGGGAGCAGAGATTCTAAGATTCATACAGGCTGTATCATAGATTCATAGGAGTTACTCTAGATGAATGTCTTAGTGAGACATGAGATAGTGGGGAAAATTCCAACAGGATTTCACTCCTATTTAGAGGATTGGCAGACAAATCAATTATGTTTACTGACAGGGACGTTGGATAGCAATAATAATAATAATAATAATAATTATTATTATTATTATTATTATTATTATTTATTATGAGAGATTGCTTGGTAATTCTTTGTGATGACTTAAGACATCTTTTAAGTGGATTTAAGTGAATTTTTTCCGTCAAGGACCATGTTAATTATTTAATGTTATAAATTGAACCAAGTCAATAACATTAGATACATTTAGTTCTTCTATGGGAAAAATTTCTCATGTACCTTGTGAAAATAATTGGGAAGGAAAAGAGGGAAAAGGAAAAGCAATCCCACTGGGACAAAAATGTCTCTTGGAAAGTTTTGTACTTTTTCCTTTCTCTATAAATTGTCAGCAGCAGCAACAGTTTGGTGTGTGTTTCCTGGGGAATAGGAGAATGCAGAATCCCAGCCATCGTGGGTATAACTAGTGTGCAAGCAAATTTTGCCACAGCTCTCAGGAGGAAACATCCACATAAGGCATGGCTTCTTCACAAGTTTATGGCTCAACTCATACAAAGCCCTTGATCAATAAAGACACAACAGACTGCATCATACAGAACAGGAGATTCCACCCAACTGGTAGATTACTACAATTGAGCAGATTGAAAGTCTATGTAAAACTAAGGCAATTTTCCTAAAGACCTACTTGTCCTAATTAAACCCTTGAGGCATGGCAGGAAAGACCATTCTCAATACACATGAGCAAACGTAGGTTCAGAGGGCACATACAGTTGTTAAAAGACAACTCGGGGTTTGCATCCATGTTTTTTTCTGACTCCTTCATTCATCTATTTCTTGTGTTATCTGTTACTATTCTGAAAGAAGTTTAGGCACATTAATTGTGGGATAAGGGTTTACTAGCTCAACAACCCCTTTCTGGACCTTAAGATGTATAGAAGAAAAAAATAATAAACAGATTCATACCTTAAGCAAACATCATCTTTAGAGTCATCATCTCAAAACTGGAAGCATTCTCCGAGCTCAGGAGTGTTCAAAGTAAGATAGCCACTTGCAGTAACTGACGGCTGACACAGAGACACAGAGCTGGCCAATATGCATAAAATACAAGACTGCAGTGTCTAGTCTGAAATGGAACTTGTGTACTGCACCACCAAAGGCTCATTGGTCATTGCAGAAAAGGTATGAAAGCCAGAGGTGGTGGATGATAACAAGGAAACTCTGTCTTCAAGACAGAGCAGGGCAGCTGTATGTAGGACCTCCCAGAATCACAGATGTTGTTACAGCTTGTACATATGTGAACCTAACCCCAAGCAAACTCAGCTAGGAAAGGAATGGTGATCACAAATTCCCACCACTAGACAAGAAGCTGTGGGCAATTCCTAGTTGCTTGAGGAAGAAGGGCCAATTCTTCCTGAAGACTGTAGCCTCTGTTAAGTCAACCACACAGAGATGGAAGGCTACATATCTAAGAATATTTGAACAGTACACATTGACTTGGTTGGGAAAGCATAAGGGCACAAAGTTAGGTGGGACTCAATGGCATGAATAACATGAATTTTGCCACATATTTTCACAAGAATGTAAATTGAATATTGTTGTATATTAAACTTTTTAGTTATTGCAAGTGAGAACATGATCATGGTAATGTTGACACAGTATTTCTGCCTACATTAAAGCTTTGGAATTATTATTAATTTCAAATTAATAATTTCAAAATTCAAATATATATATATATATATAAGCGCCTTAGGAATGATTGACATATTACTGAAAAGAAGAAACAACATTTTTCAAAGTTTATAGCCCTGCGATGGGATTTTGGAATCAATCATGCCTGTGGCTTGCTTTGCAATGGTGTCTCTTACTGTTAGCTTGTCTTTTTCCATTCTTCCTTCCAAGATTTCTTTCCAAAAATACACTGTGCAATCCGAATGGTAGCCAGAGCCTTGTATTTGATGGGTGAACCTATACATTTTTTATCCCAACACATCTCTTGCAAAGGAAATACAGAAAGCATATTGCAATTAATGGTAATGGGATATCCTGCATTTGGTGGGGAAACCTGGAATCCTGCCCACTACTCTTTTAAATCGGTTGGCTGAATGGAAAACAACTCCAACCCAAAGAAGGAGGAAGGACTTGGGGTAGGGCTCATAGTCTTGCTCCCATAGTATCTATGGCTGGGGAAAGCATGTCATTTTTAGGCCATTTAAATATATTTGTAAGTATATGTGTGACGTTTTAAGATGTTAAATATCCATGTGGTAGGTCAAGTATTGCCCTATTCTAAACAGAGCTTTCTTTGTATGAAGCGGGGTACAGGATACATCTGCTCATTACCATCATTGATTTCAGGCTAGACTGAAGACACTCTAAGCTTTCAGTTTGAATCCCTCTTACTCTTTCCCTTCATTTCTGTTATATTCACAGAAGCTTCTGCCTTAATAAAGTTTACTGTTCATATGGTTTATAATACAATGCTTAAAACAGTGATGCGAGACCAGAGATATGGCTCATCGGGGAAAAGGTGCTTGCCACCAACCCCGATCACCAGACTTTCATAACTAGAACCCACATGATTGAAAAAATAAATAAACTCCCACAAGCTAACTTGTGGTTTCCATGTACACGATGAGGTAAGCTCATGCTCAAATGCATAGACACACAAAATGAGAATAAATATAATGCAAAGTTCTATTTAAAATATAAGCATCATTGATTAGAAAACGTTATTTATGCTCTGAAACATAAAAGGAGGAATTTCAACCATTGCTTCTTGATACATCCTTACAGTGCCGACTTTTTATCCACTGGAAGTTGCTTCTTGTTTCAACATGGACCCAGGAGGAAGTTGCAGCAGTCATTACTGCATCGGAGTTTCGTAGATTCCTGACACAAGTAGGATGGTAATAAATGTAAGAGGCATAAAAATTAAATTACTATTATTTACCTATGATACTTTTATAAACTCATGACTTTGCCCAGACATTGGGTTGAAGCAATTTCATCATTAATTCATGATATCAAATAACAATGAGGAAGGTGAAGGAAGAGAGAAGGTAGAAAAATCTAAAGAAGAGAGAGAGAAAAGACCTCTCTTTCTATGCAGAGGTGAGAGGCACTATGCCTTTTTCAAGCAAGCTTTGTTTTACAGCAGACAGAGACCAGCACAGAACTGACAACAGTTCCAAATAGAGATAACTGACTAGGAGGTGCTCATCCCCAGTTGATACAGCCTAACCCCTATCTATGCCCACTGAAGTCTCAGAGAACTTTGTAGAGGAGGAAACAGAAAGACTATAAGAGTCTAAAGTGCAGGACATCTGCTGCAAAAAGGTGTTTTCCAGACCCGACAGGGAAGCTGAACCCAGAAAATCTCAACAAGGTGGTCAACTATTAAGACCCCTGAAAGGACACTATATACAACATGCCAACATGGGTGGAGGAAAACTCACAAGGTCCCATTCTTAAAGTGTTGCAGGCCAATTAAAGGCTGCCAAGATGGATAAAAGTTTATCTTCTCCAGGGATTCTTCCTCTGGTGGGTTATCTGGATCGAAGCACCCATGCAAGCACTCACACACACATGGAAACACACCAGTAACAAATGTGGAAGAAGACGTTGTGAATTTAAGAAGCCATGAGGGAGGAAGGAGGGTTTGCAAGAGAAGGTGGTGGGGTATAAATGAGATAAATATATTATTCAGATGTGAATTTTGACTTTGAGGGGTTGGTGTGCTCTGAGCATTCACAGACAGTATTCCTCAATAGGTTATGGTTGACTGACCAGAGACTAGCAGTAAGACCATCGGAAAGAGGTTTTGTGAATGGCGAAAGGAACAGAGGTTACTAGATTGTACCTGGCATTTAAGATGTTGAAGCCATTCAGAAAGTTTTCTTCAAGGAAATGCATTTTGGTGAGGGAAGTCTGGTTCATGGTCCCTAAGGCAGAAGAAATAGAGATCTGGACAGCAACGCTCTCGGGCTGAAGACAGACACAGCAAGGGCTGCGACAAATTTGCCCACCACTGTTGTTCCAGATGTTTCTGAAAAAAGAATCCAGTGACCGGTGAGGAAATTATTTGTGCTCAGGTCTTAGATAAAGATGATTTTGAATGAGAAATAGATGTTACCCTAATAAAATTTCAGATTTTGGGTTGTAAAGGCAGAATGTTTATCATGGTCTGTCCTACACACAAATTTACTGAACCTAATATTTTTATGGTCTTTATACACTTTCCTACTGTTCAAAGTATATTTTGATAAGATGTTCCATTGTAGAAATTTAGAGTTCCTACAAATCTCATGAGTTTACTTTAACACTTCACACATATAATTAAAACATACAGTTCTAGAAAATTACTTGGGTTAAAAGTGCCCATTGAACAGTTTTAACAGAAAAAAATGGACAAAAGCTAAGGCGAGAACACTTTTTAAAAATAGCACCTTCTTGTATAGGTCTGAAACTTACATAGAAGCATGTTTATGTAAACCTAAGGATTAAACTATTTAAAAATCATTTTTGTGATAATGGCTTGAATATGTGAGGTTTTTGCCTGTACTCTATGAAGAAGTTAATCATTTCCTTGTCCCCCACCATCTCTGCCTTGTCCTTTTTTCTTTCTTTTTTAATTAAACAACGCTATTTAAAAAAAATAAATGTACAGATTTTAAAAGCATTTTTGTATAAAACTATATGAAAATATTTTTTCAGTAGTTGATTTTTTTTAAAGATTTGATAGTATGCATTGAAAACTTACTGGTTACAATGAGCATAAAGTATATGTAAAACAAAACATAACATGGAAAGTCTAAATTTTCTTGTTGTGTAAAGATTAGCATAATTATTTTTAAATAGCAAGAATTGCCACAAGGCTGTGTTCTTATCTCTTGAATTAATAGTGATTTAAGGTCTAGGAGTACCATACTCTGAGATGGTACTATACACTTCCATTTTTTTTTTTCTAAGAAGGACCAAGGCTTCCATATTTTGGCCTTCCTTCTTTTTGAGCTCCATATAATCTGAGAGTTGTTTCTTGGGTATTCAGAGCTTTGTGGGACTAGCATCCAAGTATCAGTGAGTGCATATCATGTCTGTTCTTTTGTGATTGGGTTACCTCACTCAGGATGATACTCTCTAGTTCCATTCATTTGCCTAGGAATTTCATAAAGTCATTGTTTCTAATAGCTGAGTAGTATTCCATTGTGTAAATATACCACAATTTCTGTATCCATTCCTTTACTGAATGACATCTTGGTTCTTTACAGCTTCTGGCTATAATAAATAAGGCCGCTGTGAACACGGTGGAGCATGTGTCCTTATTATATGTAGGAGCATCTTTGGGGTATATGACCATAAGTGGAATAACTGGGTCTTCAGGTAACACTATGTCCAATTTTCTGAGGAACAGCCAGACTGATTTCCAGAGTGGTTTTACCAGCTTACAACAACACCAAGAGTGGAAGAGTGTTCCTCTTTCTCCGAATACTAGCCAGCATCTGCTGTCATCTGAGTTTTTGATCTTAGCCATTCTAAAGTGAGTTGGAATCTCAGGGTTGTTTTGATTTGCATTTCCCTGATGACTAAGGATGTTGAGCATTTTTTTAGGTGCTTCTCTGCCATTTGGTATTCCTCGGTTGAGAATTCTTTGTTTAGCTCAGTACCTCAATTTTTAATAGGATTGTTTGATTCTCTGGGGTATAACTTCTTGAGTTCTTTGTATATATTGGTTATTAGACCTCTATCAGATGTGGGGATGGTAAAGATCCTTTCCCAGTCTGTTGGCTGTCAATTTGTTTTCTTGACAGTGTCCTTATCCTTACAGAAACTTTGCAATCTCGTGAAGTCTTATTTATCGATTATTGATCTTAGAGCATAAGCCACTGGTACTCTGTTGAGAAAATTTCCCCCTGTGCCTATGTGTCCTAAGCTTTTCCCCACTTTCTCTTCTAATAGTTTCAGTGTACCCAGGTTTTATATGGTTTTCTTAGATCCACTTGCACTTGAGCTTTGTTCAAGGAGATAAGAAAGGATCAATTTGCATTTTCTGTGTGCTGACTATCAGTTGAACCAACACTATTTGTTGAAGAGGCCGCACTTTTGGTTTATTCATTGAGTGTTTTTAGCCTATATGTTTCTAAATTTACAGATTTCTTTTCCAATTGGCCTACCTTGCTGATTTTCATTGACATTATATTATGATGTCACTATTTTTCAAAACTGTCTAAAACTGAACTTGGAAGTACTGAGGTGACCTGCTTGTGAAATCTCTATGTCCTTTTATTGTCAATGTGCCTCCTTAACCCCACCATGGCTTCTTTAAGTGGTGTAGAAATGAGGTGTTATCTTGGGACTAAAGTCTTAGATGAAACTGGCAGGTCCTTCTACTCACAAACAGTGAGCTCTATGTCATCTGCAGACAGTATGTTTCCAAACTGAGACCACAGTGCTTTCTTTAACCCAGTGTATTCTACTCAATTCTGTTGCTGATGGTTTAAGATCTAAAGCTGCATCCTGCCCCATGTCTCACTTGATCGACTTTCCTACTGTGCAAGCCCAGGTAATAGGGCCAGAGGGATCGTATAATATTTCCATTGTGGTTGGAATGAAGAAAAAAATAATTTTACAGACATTCCGAATCTTTTAAGTCTTCTGCTCAAGCTCCACCTGGAAATCACAACAGAAAGAAGCTGACAGTCCGTTAGAATTTCCTCATCTCCAGGCATTTGGACACATGTCAGTCTTTGGTTTGCTATGAAGGATTTCTTCAATCATGCACTGAAAACTGCTTCTTGCAACTTGTTGAAGTTTCTGAATGACTTCCCCGAAAGACTCTTCCTGGAGATATAGAGAAAAAATTAATAACCCCTGGTCCTTCCCTTTTTCCCTTTAGCCACATAAAATTAAGATTTAAAAGGTGATTATGCTTATGTCTTGCCATGATGGGCTGCAAGATAAGCCTGAAATGGAGTTGAGACCAGTAGCCCTGTGCTGTGGTACAGTGGAATTGCCTGCTTTGGGCAGCTAAATGAAATCCTGGAATGGCATTTATTACGTTTACTTTTTTTTTAAAGCTTCATTTGAGTCTCTCATTATCCCAGACTCTGCACATAAGCCCATCTAGCAAGTTTATAAACAGCATCTAATGCATAATCCAAAACTCAGCTTAGCTTTTAACCACTTGGGTGGTTAAAAATAGGATTGATTTGTTTCTGTCTACACTAGAAAATTATCTTTCATGAGGAATGCTGTCCTAATGGAAATTGGAAGAAAGGACTTAACTGTAATGTTTGCAATCAGACACTTTTGAGGGAACTAAATGAATTTCCATCAGATTATATTATCATATTAAAAAGAAACTATTCCATTAACCTCACACTGTCCACATCAACTCCTACAGAATCATCAAGTTGAAACATATAAACTAATTCACTAGACAATGATATAATGGTTTGATAAGAAGTTAAATAACTAATGACTGTGTTACTTCTGTAGAAAAGAATAGAAGGCTGGAGACTAGACTGCAGAGGATATACGAAGGGAGAGATACTCACTTCATGTTATACAAACTCTTACCTTTGTATTACTCAGGTTAGCACAAGAATCAAAGCAACCTTTGCCTATAACTCTCCCAAATGCCAAGACTACACACTCAGACCATCACACACAGCTTCAGTCTTTTTCATAGGAATATATATGTATATGTATGTGTATATGTATGTGTATGGATATGGATATGTATAGAAATATATATTTTTAGTATCATATAAAATGTATATGAAAAATATAAAATTCCATAGAAATATATATATATATATATATATATATATATATATATATATATATTATGTGATACAAATAAAATCAAACATTATTTGTAAAAGATAAAGATTGTGTTATTTGCAAATATTAGGAAAATTTTGTATGTTTTTAATGAAACTATAATATTAAGTCAGAAGTTTGGGATTAAAAAAAATTAATGTGCCACTTTCTAAGGAGTTGTGGGTACTCTGTGTTTAAGAGCATATACTGCTCTTTAGTAAACCTGAAGCTCAGTTCCCAGTATCTCCATGATAGCTCACAGCTCTTTGTAACTCCAACTCTAAGGGGCCTGAATGGGCACAAGGACTGCAAGGGGTACATAACAATATACAAACCAAACACTACTTCCCATAAAAATTAACATAAATACAAAGATCTATTTCCTCAATTATCTGTATGACTGTAAGTGTGTTTATGGAGACTACCTCTGTGATACTACCTTGGACCAGCAGTGGACCTCTACGTCTCCATGAAAGTTTTCATTAATTAATTTATTCACTTTGCATCACCCATCACAGCCCCCCTCACTTCTCCCCTGCAAGTCTCACCCTCACACCACCACCCCCCATAACCTCATTCCCCTTTCCTCAGATAAGAGGAAACCCCTCTTGGATATTACTCTGCTCTGGGACATCAAATGGCATCAGGACTAAGTTAATCCTCTCCCACTGAGGCCAACCAGGAAGTCCAGTGAGGGGAATGGGATTCAATGACAGGTCACAGAGATAGGGACAGCCCCCATTCCAATTTATAGAGGATCCACATGAAAACCAAGTTGCACATCTGCTACAAATAGGTAAGGGAGCTAGTTCCAGCCCCTTGGTTCTAGGGGCTCATTGGTTGGTTGTTCAGTTTCTATGAGCTCCCATGGATCCAGGGAAGTTGACCGTGTATGTCTTCTTGAGGTGTCCTTGATCTCTCCAGCTCACTCAATCTTACCCTTACTCTCCCACAGCATTCCCTGAGGTTTGCCTGAAGTTTTGCTGAGGGTCTCTGCATCTGTTTTCATGTGTTGCAAGTGAAAGTCTCTCTAGGCTAGGCTTTTGTCTGCAAGAATAGAAGAACATCACTAACAGTGCCAAGAGGTTGGCTCTTTCCTATGGGATGTGTCTCAAGTTGGACCAGTCATTGGTTGGTCATTTTCCCAATCTCCCTGCTCCATCTGTATCTCTGTGGATCTTGTAGGCAGAGCAAATTTTGGGTGAAAGGTTTTGTTGGTGAGCTGATGTACCTCTCTCTCCACTGGAAGTCCTCACTAACAACATGAGATGGCCACTTTATATGTCCATATCACCAGCTGCTAGGAGTCTCAGCTACGGTAAACATACAGACTGCCAGAAGCCTCCTCTGTCCAGGTTTATAGCTGGTCCCACAAATGACACCCACCAATTTCTATTCTTTCTCCCAAGCCTCTTCCCCCATTCCTAATCCCTATCCTGTTCCTTTCTCCTATCCCCCTACCTTCCATCTGCTGACAATGTCTATTTTATTTTCCCATCTTGGTGAGATTTGTACATCCTTCGTTAGGACATCCTTCTTATTTAGTTTCTCTGGGTCTGTGAATTGTAACATATTTATCCTATGTCTTATGGTTAATATTCATGCCATGCATATCTTTCTGGATATGAATATCCTCACTCAGGATGATATTTACTAGTTCTGTCTATTTCCCTGCAAATGTCGTTGTTTTAAATAGCTAATTAGTATTCATTGTGTACCACTTTTTCTTTATCCATTCTTCAGTTGAAGGGCATCTAGCCTATTTACAGTTTCTGGTTGTTACAAATAAAGCTGCTGTGAGCATAATTGAGCAAGTGTACTTGTGGTACAATGGGGCATCCTTTCGGTGTGTGCCCAGGAGTTGTAAGGCTGGATCTTGGAGTAGATATTTCATTCTGTTGCATAAAATGCACTCACCTCAGCAACAAAGATACACATTTCCTCAGAGTAAAGGGCTACAAAAGTCTTTCCAAGAAAACAGATTCAAGATGCAATCTGGAGTAGTCATTCTAGTATATAATAAAAGAGACTGTAAATCAAATTTAATCAAAAGAGATGTGGAAGGACACTTTAGGCTCATCAGAGAAAAAAAAAATCTACCAAGATAACATCTTCATTCTGGACATCTATGCCTAGCCCCAAGGCAGCCACATTTATAAAAGACATATTCCTAAACCTTAAATCATGTATCAACCCCTACACATTAACAGTGGAAGACTTCAACACCCCACTCCCACCAATGGACAGGTCATCAAGAAAGAAACCAAACAGAAATCATGAAACTAACCAAGGTTATAAATCAGTGGACCTAACAGATATCTACAGAACTCTTCATCTAAACACAAAAGCCTTCTTTGCTGCACCTTATGAAACCTTCTCCAAAACTGATTATATAGTTTGTCAAAAAGCAAGTCTGGGTAGATACAACGAAATTGAAATAACCCATTTTATCTTATGGATTAAAGCTGGAATTCATCAATAAGAGAAACAAACTATTAACTCTTAGAAACTAGACAGCTCTTTACCGAATCATCACTGAGTCAGGAAAGAAATAATCAAAGAAACTGAGAGCTTTCTAGAATTCATTGAAAATGAAGGCATGAATAAGGAAAGTTATGGGACACAGTGAAAACAGTGCTAAGAGGAAACTTCATAGCATTAAGTGCCTTTATAATGAAATTGGAGAGATCTTATACTAGCATCTTAAAAGCACACCTAAAAGCTCTAGATCAAAAATAAGCAAACACACCCAAGCAGAATAGACTGTGGAAAATACTCAAACTCGGGGCTGGAACCCAATGACATCTTATTCTTGGACAAAGTTCCCAGGCTACAAAATTTCCACGTATTTATATGGAGTTTCTGTTCATCTGTTTCCATGGGTGGTATGACCTTAGCTACTGACATTTCTGTAAGAATTTGCCTATACACATGTTCTATGTGAAAAACACGTGTCTTAAAATCCATTGTCCTTTTATTTGTAGATACATGGTAGTAGCAAGCTACCATTCTGAAGTAAAATTATTGCATATGGGAGTTATTTTTTATTGAGATTCCCAATCACCTGACCATGTAGTGGAATAGTACATGGTGATATATTGACCAGCTTCCTATCACTAAAACAGATACCTATAACAATCAGTTGTAAAGAGAAAGGGTTTTGCTAGACTACAGTTTGGTAGCTTTGGATCCAAGTCTGAGTCACCCAAAGACTTCAGATCAGTGTCCAGGCATTGCATCCTACAGGGGCATTTATGCAGCCAAACCTCTTACTACATCCACCACGAAGTCAAAAGGAGTGAAAGAAAAATGAGTTCCACAATACCCGTTTAAGGGTGCCTTGCCAATGTTCTAAAGAACTCCCAAGATCCTCTACCTTTCAAAGTTCTAACACATTGCCGAAAGTTTTACCCTGGGGACCAACACACTGGCATTTGAGGGCCACTTATGATTTAAACTACAGCAAATGCAGGCCTCTAGCATGTAAGCAGGATGGAGCACAATGCATTCACTGTCAGTTTGTCATTGAAAGGCTTCAGTGGAAAGTTTTATGAGAACAGAATCTGCCTGTCAGTGTGGATTTACATTTCTATGTATACTGCATTTAAGACATGGCTTGAAGTATCAGCAACAACACCAGCACTCCGTTTTTGAGCAGCTAAGCGACTCTTTGCCACTTTGTTGAATGGTAAAGTAAGATGTCATGCATTTCCTTTCCAAGTCTATAATTTTTAAACTTTACTTTTAGTAGGCATAACTTTCTTTTTAACCAAAGGTTGAGGGAGGGAGACATAATTTGAATAATTATTTCAGGATAATTCACTAGCTTGGAGCATAAGTGTGTGACATTTATTGGAGATGAGGTGTTTGTAGGTGTTGTTAGGGCAAGGTGAGGCTGTACTAGGTAATTGGTGAACATAGATACAATAACCTGTGTCCCTTTAAGAAAATAAGTTAGAATGAGTCAAGAGTTTAAATGGAAATAGGGGCTGAAATTGCTGTAAATGACAAACGAAACCAAGACAAGTATGGCTTCCAATAGTTACCAGAAAAAAAGGATTCTGCTCTGAAGCCTGGGTTGGAGTATGCTTATCAATAATCTTCTCAGAATTTTATCTTCTGATCCTTTGAGTGAGAATATTGCTGCTCTCCTAAGCCACGTTCGCTGTTGCTTTGGCAGCTCTGAGAAGCTAATGTTGAAACTGGATAAAGTAATAGTGATAATAAAAATAATCAGTTCTGTGAAAGGAGAGTCTTTGAACTCTGTGTTCAGGTCCAGTCTGCAAGGCTGGAAACATCTTCCAAGAATCTCTTGACAATCCCCAGAAAACTACTGCCTAGGAAAGTGTGGGAACGGTGCCCTGAGATGTCATTCTCAGTTTTCAGCACCCTGGGGATGAGTTTTCCAAAACTTCCACAGAATGCTTGGAAAGAAAACTGTTTGCCCATGTTTTCTTTCCAAGGGCAGATGTCTGTGCTTCCCAAACCTGATCTTTTGTTCTGTACTATTTTACTAAGTGAACAACAGAAAAGGAGATGTTATAACTTCATATACATTGAACAGAAGATTAGTGGGTGTGTCAGTGGGTGTGTCAGTCTTCATCAGAAGGGAGCCTGTCTGCAGCTGAAGGTAAACAGAGACCACCAGCTAGTCATGTTGCAGAGATTCAGAGAGTTAGGAGTGCTTAACCCCTAAATAGGATTTTTACATCACATTCCTCCTCTTGAGGATCAGGAATCATTGTCGATATGGGGAATAAAGAGTATTTTAGGGTCCTTCCTAGCAACAGAACTGATAGATTGAAACACACACACACACACAACACACACATGTCTCTATGTCTAAAATCATATATGTATATTAAATATGAATTATATTCTAATGTATAAGAATATATTAGTATATTGTATTACAACATATTGATATATTATTTATCATATTATATTAGTTATATGTTATATATCAATATGTACAAGGGGTGCATATATATGTATATATATATGTACATATTGAAGGGTATTAGGGTAGATTACAAATTATGCCCAAGATAGTCAAACAATAATGTGTACCAGCTGGAAGTCCAATAATGTAGCAGTTGATTAGTCCACAAAGATGGTCGTCTCGACTGGTCTTCAGTACATGATGAAATCCTGAAGAAGTAGGCTTTAACATTAGTGAAGAAGTGAGCTTGCCCATGAGCACAAGAGCAAGCATGCAGAGAGAAAAAGATTCCTTCTTTCATGTCCTTTCCATAGGCTGGAAGAAGGTTTGACACAGAGTAAAAGCAGATCTTCCCACCTCTGAAGATCTGGATTAAAGTAGCTCTTTCCACTTCAAATAATTCAATTAAAAAAATTTCTTGTTGTTTAGCTTCTTTGGATTATAGCATAGGTATTCTATACTATATGGCCAGTATCTACTTATAACTGAGTACATACAATGCATGTCCTTTTGGGTCTGAGTGACCTCACTCAGGATGATATTTTCTACTTCCATCCTTTTACTTTAAAAATTTGTGGTGTTCTTGCTTTTATTAGCAGAGTAATATATTACTGAATGGACCACATTTTCTTTGTTATTTCTATGGTGGCGTGGCATCTGGGTTGTTTCTAGTTTCAGGCAATTACAAATAAAGCTGCCATCAACATAATGGAGCATTTGCCCTGGTGGTATGGCGGAGCATCTTTTGAGTATATACCCAGGTGTGGTATAACTGGGTCTTGAGAGAAAACTACTTCAGATTTTCTGAAAAATGGCCAGATTGATGTCCAGAGTTGTACAAATTTTCACTCCCACCAGCAATGGAGCAGTGCTCCCTGTTGCCCATAGCCTTGCCAGCAGGTACTGCTACTTGAGTTTTTTATCTTAGCAATTCTAATGGGTGGAAGGTGAAATCTCAGAGTCATTGTGGCTTGCATTTTCCCGATGACTAAGGGTATTGAACATTTCTTTAAGTGTTTCTCAGACATTAGAGATTTCTTTGTTTAGCTCTGAACCCCTGGTTTTGATGGGTTATTTGGTTTCTAAATTCTTTAGTTCTTTCTAATATCTTTATTCAGCTATTAACCTTCTGTCAGATGTAAGGTTGGTGCAGATATCTTCCCAATCTGTAGGCTGCTGTTTTTCTCCTGTTGACTGACTGTTGTACAAAAGCTCTTTAGTTTGAGGTCCCGTTTATCTTATTTCTTGAGAAACTAGTTTAATGATAAGCCATAAATTTTAGTTGGTTAGATTATTGTTCCAATCCAGGAGAAGGATCAAATATAATCAAAATATGCTGTATGAAAATCTCAAACACTTATGAAATAATAAATGGAGCATTTTAGGGCTCTAAAACTTTGAAATGTTTCCGTGCTGAGTCCTATTGCAACCCCTTCTACACAGTAGGAATGTGAAAAATCCTGCAAAGGAACTGGCTTTTCTTTGGTTAACCAAGATTACACATGCTCAGAAAAAGAGAGAGTAGAAATTGGGTAAACTTTGAGAGCAAGGAAGCCAGCCTTGATGGAGGAAGTCCAAGTTTCCAGTCCTAGCTTGATCATGCAGTCTGACTGTAGTGTATTACAGTTTCCTCCTCTGAAGATGAGAGACAGAGCCTATCCTGCCAATGCCATAGGTATTTCAGAGGATTGGCTTTAACAACTATGCCTTGTAGTATACAAAGATGTCTCCATCCACCTATAATATCATAAACCAAATTTGTTAAAACCAGCATGAGCAAAGACTGAGTTATGAACTGGTATGTTTGAGAAAGCCAAATCAAATTTCATATGGTTAGGGGACTGACTACATTTTGATCAACCTACTTGTTCTAACTTTGAGAGGGTACATTAGAACGTCAAAGGAGTCTCTGTTTACAAACTACATAAGCTGAAAGAAAGTCACATTTATTTTTGTAGACACCTAATCACATCATATTTGTGGACATGTGCTTTCTCTGTGCTACTGAATGCTTTGCTTCTTCTTAATCATCCAGAGCACAGACAGGTAAAGGCATCTATCTCACTGTGCCTTTACACCAATCCTGGCATATCTCTGTTGGTACTCTTTTGACATCATTCAGAATATAACCACACTGGTGGCTTACAGTACAAATAACCATAGGGCTGTGGTGAAGGCTTATTATTGGCACATTACAATCAAATAAAGGAAAATTCTGTAAATTTGCAAATTTAAATACAAAACAAAGTCATGTACTCATGCATTTATATATGCATATATATATATATATATATATATATATATATATATATATATATATATATCATAAATATACAGAAAAGTTTCAGTACCATATAACTGTACAAGGAAAGGTGACGAAGAGAGGAGCAGAAAGAAAGTTGTTTTAATAAACCTTATAAATATTGTACAAAATATATTTCTCTATTCTAAACTGAAATTTAAAGTCTATCAGTTTAACAAGGGAGATGACTCATAACAAGTATACTATATTTGAAACAAAGTTGTTAGTTCTAAGAATTTGGCATAGCAACAACTTTAGCTTCAAATAGCTTAAACACACCCACACACACTCACACACACACACACACACACACACACACACACACACACACATACACACACACACCACACAAACACTCCTGAAGTATAGAACACTGTCTAATGTGTCTTTTGATTAACTGTTTTCTATAAATCACATCACACACACACATACACACACAAACACTTACACACACACAAACGCACCTGAAGTATAGAACACTGTCTAATGTATCTTTTGATTAACTGTTTTCTATAAATCACATCACACACACACACACACACACACACACACACATACACTTACACACACACAAACACACCTGAAGTATAGAACACTGTCTAATGTATCTTTTGACTAACTGTTTTCTATAAATCACATCACACACACACACACACACACACACACACACACACACACACTCACTCACACACACACATACACACACACAAAACTGCTGTGGGCTGAGATAGGATCTGAATGTATCTCTTAGGGTTCTATTTGTTGGAGACAGGGGGTCTAAGTTCTCAGCATGGCATTGTTAGGAAACATTGTGTCTATGATGGTGCAGCCAAGTGGGAGGTTATTTAGACCACCTGTCTTACAGGCTTTAGATAGAATAAGCTTTTTCTTCTGAAATGTCAGTGGAGCATATGACACTGTGTTGCTCCCAGTGTTAAGAAAGGATGCTCTCTCACATGTGGCCCCATGGATTTCTGTGTGAGACTTCCTCTCTCCACAACACTTAGCCATGTTGCCATTGATACTGACGAGATACAAACAGTGAGTTCTGAACCCCATCTAGCATCATAATCTTTGCACATTCAGCTTCCAAACTTTGTGAGTTCAATAAAACCCCTTTCTTCATTAAATGCTCAGCTTCTGGTATTTATTTATAGGAACATAAGAAAAACAATCTAATACAGGCACAGCACATGGATATTGAAATGTCTAAACAGTGTTCAAGAAGAGATCTTACATTCAAATGACACAATCAATTGTCTACGTATTTTACATTTTTCCAGTTAATTATTTAATTCTGTGGGTTTAGTTTATTCATTTTAGAGTGACTTTTTAGCCCAAAAATGCACTGACTATTTATTGCAGCTCTATACAGATTAAACAGACTTTTGAAACCCACCCAGCAGTATCTAGTTTCTTGTGTTTTTTCTCATAATATATGCAAGGAATGACTTATTACTTGTCACTTATAAAAACACACATTTCCTCTAATGTTGGGAATTTCATAAAACTGTCTCTTAAAAAAATACTGCGTGTCCATATGCAGACAACGTGTAAAGTCGACTTTGGATATTTTGCCATGGTTTGCAGTATATGTTTTGGTGATCCTTGCCAACATTCCATTCTCTTTACCAAAGACATCTAAATTGTTAATGCAGAATATTTTGGAGACAGAATTTCATCTAGAGCTGTTTTTCTCTCAGATATTTTTAAAAGAGAAAAGGTCAGACCCTCCCAATGAGTTGACCCACCCCATCTGATATATTCACCGAGGAACACCGACTGCCTCATGCAACCATTTCCCACTTATTCCATACTGAAATTAGTGATAGGTTTATTTCTGAATTTATAATCTAAATCAAAGAGAAAAAAATAGATTGTTGAAACTCAGGAGGTGATGCAATATTTGTTAACTAAGGACCAATTATTGGCCACTTGGAAATATCATTAGAAGGATGCTCATAGAATGTAGAATCAGATAATTTATACTTTATACTATATAACTATAAGTATGAGGCTCATAAGCTACA
The DNA here is from genome assembly GCF_963924665.1 of Micromys minutus. NCBI lineage: Eukaryota > Metazoa > Chordata > Mammalia > Rodentia > Muridae > Micromys > Micromys minutus. The sequence goes on from NC_137979.1 coordinate 57,056,560, forward strand.
ATTGTTACTTTAGTTTTTTAATTAATCATTTTATTTGTTTACATTTCAAATGTTATCCCTCTTCCTGGTTTCCCCTCTATAAACCTTCCCTTTGTCTCAAAGAGAATGCTCTTCCACCACCCACCCACTTGCGCCTTAGGCTCTATCATCTCCATTTTCTGGGCGCATCTACCCTCCACAGGCACAAATGTCTCCCCTCCCACTGATGCCACACAAAACAGTCAGTTCCCTGGTAGCATGAGCCATGTACATGCTCATGTATATTCTTTGGTTGGTTGTTTAGTCCCTGGGAGCTCTGAGAGGTCCAATTGATACTGTTCTTCCTATGGGGTTACAATCCCCTTCAACTCCATTAGCCCCTCCCCTAATTCTTCCATTGGGGTCCCCGTGCTCAGTCCAGTGTTTGTCATGGTGAGGTACTGGCAGAATCTCTCAGAGGACAGCCCTACTGGACTTCTGTCTGCAAGCAGTTCTTGGCATCAGCAGTAATGTCAGGGTTTGGTGTCTGCATGGATCCCAAGGAGAGGTGGTCTCTGGATGGCTGTTTCTTCAGCTTCTGCTTGGTTTTTGTCTGTGTATTTCCTTTAGACATGGTCAATTTGGGGTTAATGAACTTTAGATTGGTGAGTGGTCCCATCCTTCCACTAGGGACTATATCTATCTATCTACTACTAGAGGTGGTCTCATCAGGTTCTATTTCCCTGCTGGTAGGTATTTTGGCTAATGTCATCCTCACTGCACCCTGGGAGCCTCTCGAATGCCTGGTGCCTGGGACTTTCTAGTGGTTCTCCAAGTTCCTCAACCCCTACTGCTACTTATTTCTACTTGTTCTCCTGGCCCTCTGGATTGTCAATTGATACTTAAAAGTAGTGTAGCTTCACTTTTAGGACACGAAGAGCGCCCTCCTTCCAGACTTGAACCTGTGCCATGCACACATGATGGACAGAAATCTGAAAACAGATTTCCACCACACGCTGCTATTCCAAATGAGATGCTATGTTTCCAAAGAGTCTTCCATGGAAAGAAAATCAAGTTAGTGAAAAGGAGACTTTCCATTCATTTATGAAAGGACAATGCATTCTTTCCAAGAGGGTTTCTGAAACTCCCTCTTCACCCACATCTATGAACAACAAAAAGAACAATAATGAAAGGTTTTAAAACAGTACTTTTAAAGAAAAAAAATAAGGAAAAAAAATCAAACAATGTGAACTTTACTAAAAACCAGAATATCAGTTTATAATCCAGGGCTATATGAATACCTCTAGAATGTTAACAGATATCTTTACTGCTTCATGCTTAATTGTTTCTTTCTTTTGTTCTTTTACTGCTTAAAATAAGTAAAGCATTTATATCTTAGGTACTGGATAAGCATTAATTTTCCTACCTAAATAGAGTGTTCTATGGTTTTAACACCTCATAAAAGTGTTTTACATCCCCATCTCAGAATATAGGAATCTCCCAGGACATAGATTATAATTTCCCCAATTCTGCCCTCTGGTCTTGTTGATCCTTGATGGCTGTGAATAGAAGTGGAACATCAAATTACATATCAGAAAGAGTTTAGAAACTTTTCTCATTCCCCAACCACCTTTCTGGTGTCAGCTGCTTCTTTCAACACCTATGTGATACCCTGCAAAGATTTCCATTACCTCCCTTATTCCTAACCTAACTAAGGGGTAAGTGATACTCAGGGTTCCTAGAATTTCAGTTTCTAATGGTTAAATAATCTTAGAGAAAGGGACTCATAACATCTCAAGTACCAACTTGAGTTAAAGGATAAAACTCGGGGGGTATGATGTGGAGGTTAGTCCTGTCTGGCAGCTAACATTTCAGTGACTTTATCAAGTGGCCCCTTTTCTCCCTGTTTCCATTTTTCTCACTGTGAATTAGAGACTGTCTGCCTCTTAATGCCAAAGTTAAAAAAATGGCCTGGTGACACACATAAATTGAAGAAGTGCCTGGTGAAAAGGCTATGAAAACCTTCACTTATAAAATTGATTTATTCTCCAGATACAAGGAGAGACAGACAGAGAGAGAGAGAGAGAGAGAGAGAGAGAGAGAGAGAGAGAGAGAGAGAGAGAAAGAGAGAGAGAGAGAGAAAGAGAGAGAGAGATTATTTGGTCAAAATTTCAAAGCAAATAATAGGTATAAGTTTATTGTAATTTGCAGATTATAGACTTTGATACTTTGATAATCAAAGACAATAAAATAAAAGGAATATTTATTTTTATGAACTCTGAAAAGAACTTGTACTTTTTACCAAGGTAGACTGTGATGTAGACTTAAGCCATTAGAAACAATGCTTGAAAAACCCAATAAAATAGCTGTTTTTAGAATACCCACAAAAGTTTTTAATTTAATGGAAAGGAAGCTATTTGTAGTAGACGTAATATGCCCTATACTTAACAATAAATATAAGAAATGTTAACTCATTAAGAAAGTAAGTTTACAGAGAAAAAAGTAGAGAAGTTCATGAAATGACACACTCCCATTGTAGAGTGAAAGTCATAGCATTACTAAGGTATTAGTATATTCCAATTTCACTCCACTTAAATATGAAATCTGCTATTTAATGCAATGTCATCATCATGTTATTTTCAAAAAATAAAATATTTCTGAAATGTATGTAGGGAATCGTATGGAATACACTACAGAGAGATTGTGGTTTTCGTATTGTTCAGTAGTAAAATGTACATAATTGAACTCCTAAACTGTATCTATGCTGATGGAAAATAATGGGTAATTAATCATAGCTTTACACACGGTTTTACAAGCAAGTACAAGACATCCCCCCCACATGCTTCTAATATGCATCTCTGTATTCTGTGTCTCTCCTGTGTGCTTTAAACTCTAACAGCCTGTGATTGCCTGTGTTGTGCAAGACTAGACATTGTGAGTCTGCTGTGTTCTCTTTTGTATACTTTGTGATCAGATAAGTCAACCACTATATTCTGAGGATGCTCAAGAGAGCTCCAAAATGGAGTTCCCGCAGTTCCTGCACTACATTTCTCAAATGACACAAATGCACGTCTCATTTATTTAGTTCTAGAGGTTCACATTCACAGTCTTGGGTATTGTTTTGTCTCGGTGTGCTCACTACAGCATGTGAATGGCATTACTTTCCCATGGACACATCCCACCACTGTGCACTAGCTAACTAAAACTCACTTATGTCATGTTCTGACTCACGTTTGGTGTTTTCCAGACATGATTCCAGCTGAAATAAACTAGAAGCTTCTAAGTGACAAATATCCCTGAGCCATGCTTCTTGGTTGTGTGAATCAGAATCTCTTAAAATAGCTTTTTTTTTACAAGTCCCTAACCAATCTGGCTTATATGCTATGTTGTATTCAGCTCACAGGTAAAGTTAATACTTACTAAAAATACAGCGCCATAAGTACAGTAGGTAACTAATACATTGCATATATCACACAACTAGTTAATAGAGAGATGCACTATAATGTATTGTGACACTGCCATGGAAACAAAGTGTGTTTCTTCTTATTTTCAGAGGGAGCCTAGTATTAAATTAACAACTTTAGTAGTAGTTTTCTTATTCTATTTGATCATGAGTTATGAATGAGCATGTCTCATAAATAGAAAAGTGCATTCAATGAATAGCTGGCGGTAGCAAAGCTGGCCCTGCCACAGAGCACATAGCCAAGGGATATGCTGAGAAAATGAGAAATAAAGTACTGCAGGTAGAGAACGTAGACGTAATAAGGACCAGATGAATGAATAAAATTGGTGATTTTGAAAATTAGTACAAAGGATGCTTCTATGATAGTAGTTGAAGAGAAAATACTATATTTCATATCATGATTTATCTGAGCCCTGTTCTAAGTAACTTATAGAAACTTCGGTCGATATATGAAACATCCTTGAACCTGAGATGGCATCCTGCGATGTTATTAGTCATCATATTATCCAAAGACCCGACAGTGAATTTGGATACGAGCATGCAACATTCCCTCTCTTCCCTAATCGTCTTCTCCAGTTGCCTTACCTAAGCAAGGAGAAGAGGCACCGAGGACGGCACAAGCTTAGTCCAAACAGAAAAATTGCAAATGGAGAGCATGGGCATCTCGGCCTGCCGTAAGCTGAGCCCTTATGTTATAGGTAATTATAGCCATTCTTAAGTTATTGTTTTGCACAGTCACTTGCTCTATTGGGACAAAGAGTAATGAACTGGTAATGCAGCTCAGTGGTAGAATTCCTGCCTAGCACGTGTGAGGCTCTAGATTCAAAACATGGTGCTACATAAAAATAAAAAAAAAAAAAAAACTGAGTTAATGAGTGATTCCTTGAGTGAATGAATTAATAAGAACAAGAAAAATTGAAAGACGATTTCCTGTTCTCATTTTCCACAGAGGTTTTCATACTTATGATGGAAGACTTTCACATTTGGGGTCACCCTTTACCAAGTTACCAGTGATAATACTTCTTCTATTTTTTCAAGATAAGTGGTGAGCCAGAAATCTTATACCATGTCATGAGAGAACCCGGCTGGATGTTCCTTTACCACAGATGGATATGGCTTCTTTTTATACATTGCTCCAGGAATGTTAAATTATTATTAAATTATTAAAATTATTAAAGTCTTTGGGAAGCTAATGCTACAGGAAGACTATGTGGATTGCTACTCATCTGTTTGTCTTTCTGTGTATCATCTATCCATCATCTCTTTGGCTCTCTACCATCCATGTGTGTGTGTGTGTGTGTGTGTGTGTGTGTGTGTGTGTAATTTCTCTATTTATCAGACTACCATCTATCTACCTATTTATTTATTATCTATTATGTATCCATCATCTCTCTTGCTCTCTTCCACCCACCCACCTATCTATCTATCCATATATCTGTCTATGTATCTATCTATCATTTATTTATCAGTCTATCATCAATCTACCTATTTATTTATCTATTATCTATCATCTGTTGTCATCATCATCACCATCATCTATCTCTACCCATTCTTATTATTCTCCATCTCTATAAAAAGTTAAGATCACAAGTCAAATACCAATTAAGTAATTATAGTAATAAATACATCATATGAGCATAGTCTAAGTTGAAGGGTACATGTAAATGGGTGGATTGAAAAGACAAAAGTCAAATTCATGAGATAATTGTTTTTAAAGAAACAGGTGGATTGAGAAAAAGTTTTCATGGTGGCTACAGGGTTCCACACATTTACCTTATAAATTCATGTGACAATTGAATATAATGTTTAAAGAAAATGAAAAGATCATATTCAAACCAAATCACTTGGTTCCCATCCTATACTCAAGTATCTATCATTTATAATTTTTCTGAAGAAACAAAAAGTAAATGACTAAGCCAATGTGTTTATGAAAGAATGTATATCCTACAAGAAGTGTTTGTAATTTTTAATTGTGGTGTGTGGGCGGGGGCATGTTTGCAGTACTTTTAGAATTTAGGATGTGTGTAAAATACATGGAAAATCAAATTATCCAGAGAAGACATTCAAAACAATTTATACTACTTATTTAGATGTTTTTCTACTTTTCTACTTTGTCCAGTCTCTGTGTTTCCTGCTTCTATAACAAAAATATGAAGATTACAGTGAGTGCCTCTTCAGAGGAATTCTTTAACTTTTCAGAAAAATGAGACAACAGATGATCTCATAAAGCAAAACTCTCGTGTGAAGTTTCCACTATAGATTCCCATCCTAAGGAAGTACTCAAGGATTAAAGAGAGGTCTTCATTTTCTTCATGATGGTTGTGGGGATATCTATCTGCAGTCCTTGTTTATCATAGAATTCTCTCTTTCTTGTCTCCATCACTGCCAACTGTGTCTTTTGCTCTGGATTCCATCAGAATGTGAAATCTCTAGTATCTCTTGTGACCCAAATCTTGGAATTTTGCCTTCCTTTGCTTCCCAACCTTTGTGGAAGAATATCTATTTTCTTCAGAGAGCTTGGAATGGTTTAGGGCTTATCTCTCTCAGCGTTTTCTTCATGTTCCTTTCCATTTTGATAAATTTTTAAAGTATGAGGTGCAGTGCTTTGGTGAAGAGACACAAAGATAAGACAGTGCAGCACAAGACACTGCCTAGCTCTTTGAAGCAAACCAGCTCCAGACACTCATTACATCACTGCAAACCATTTTCATGACTGCAAAGGTAAGTTTATCATGCCCTAGGCAAACCAGAAATATAGCCTTGCATAAGATTATTTATTCCTATCAAACAAAATATTAAATTCTCCCAATTTATTAGAATGCTCAGTTTCTATTCAAGCAAACATTTCATTCCAAGAACATCATGATTTTTACTGAAGTGGAAGGTTAAAGTAAGGCAGAGGTATTGGGGCTTTCACACATTTTCTTTAGCTTATAATTGTGTAGTGGGTGGACACGAGACTTATGACACAAATACAGAGCCAAAATGTCAGACAGGCATGCACAATAATGCATTTACTTTCACTTTTCACTCAGTACTAAAGCTGTGTGTCCTGACATCTTCTCAAACCAAGCATGATTTTATAATGTAAATTTATTTCTTTGCAATGGAGTTGTTCAGAATAACTTCCAGGTGACAGGTGAAGTTAAACAGCTTCTAATCATTAAGTAAAATGAAGATAACCAAAAAAAAATCAAAGGAGCATATCAACTGATGAGCAAAAAAAAAAAAAAAAAAAAAAAAAAAAAAAAAAAAAAAACTTTGTATCTTTACTTGGTCAATTCTATAAACATTTGTGCAAAACATGGTATAATAGGCAATAGTATTGTATCCCTGGTATTTTAAATTCTTACATTCTGATCTCACTAGGTGTTCTGGGTTTTGATTCATTGAAACAGTTTTAACTATGTTGTAAAACATAGTAAGAGAAAAACACTTCTATTTTTCAAAGCAGGTCTATTACTAAAAGCTGTCTGACCTGATAGCAGCAAATGTTACTGAAGTGTATTTCCTGACTACCCGTAAGCGTTGTTCTGTCTTTTCTTCTGTAAGAAAAAACATCTTCAAAGACATCATATTGCTACTATTAGTTTTGTGGTAAATTGAGCTATGGTACTTGTTTATGTGTGATGGAAATCATCCTGATGTTGGTAATTGTTTTTATTTCAGCTTTCGGCCTACACTTTATGAAGCAGTGACCCATCATATAAAGCTTAGTTACAATCAGACAGTGGCATAGCCCTGGGTTTGTCTCTCTTCCACTTGACTGTGATGACTTGTAAATTGAAGGGGAAGCAATATTCCCTTATAAGTGGGACAATCTAGAAACATAACAAGGATTATGATGCAATGGATAACTTCCAGAACTTCTTATCTTTAGCACCCTGGCACTGGCATCAATTAATCAACTGACTAAAGGCTATGGTTAGTGGAAAAAAAAAAATCATCAGACAGGTTCAAGTGAAGAAAATGTTGAAGAGAGACTGAAAGTCACAAAATAAACTTATCCAAACCTAAACATCGGTTTAAAGAATAACATGGAAATTTTCCATTAGAAATAGAACACTGTGAAGGACCCTTTAAAAGATGATAAAGAACTAGGTATGGTTGTCAGTTACTGTGGCTGGACCTTTTAAAAGTCTTGGGCAAGAGTTATTCTTCGTGATTTTAATGCAAAGTGGGGGCTCTTACTCTACACAATGTGATGATTATGCCTTTAATTAAACTCACAGCCATAAGTGATGTATGGAGGAATAGGATGGAGACTTAAAGTTGATTCTAGGCTGTAGCTAAGCATGTGAAGAGGTGTTGTGTATCTTCAAATCTTTTAAACCCTGACAAGTTGTGATGGAGGAATCCTCTGCTTATCTGATCTCCCTTCTCCCCACAAAACTGAGGAGCCTTTTGCCACATTCACCAAGCCAGAACTGTTTCGTTGCCATTGCTGTTTATCCAGTAAATACTCATGTGAAAACATGTCACTTGACCAATAGCACATACCTCTAGAGTCACACTGCTTCTCCAGGTGGCTGGCTACCTTGTACTGTTTTCTATCAATATAATGAAATACCTGGTACAGTAAATGTTTAATGAGAAAAGGATTTGCTTTGAGTCACAGTAGGAGAGATTGTACCCTATAACATATCATCCCCATACATTTGTTCCTGTGGGGTTATGAAATGAGACAAGATGATCAGTACCATCAACCAGGAAGCAAAGGACAAGAGGGAGACGATAGCTAGAGACTTCCACAAGCTCTCCCATTGGACCTTCCACAACGACCCAAGACCTCTCATAAGGTCTCACCTCTTACAAGCTTATTCTATCTGGGTAATGGGAGAAATCAAAAGGAACAAAAGTTAACTGCACGTGAATTTTTAGGAAAGTCTTCTGTAACTAGAAGTCTCCTGCAACTAGAACTCTGGTTGCTGGGATAAATACCAACACTAAAGGCAACTTTGAGAGAGATAAAGGGTTTGACTTACAGGTCATAGTCAACCATGTATGGAAACAAAGGCAGGCACTCGAGGAAGGAACCTCTAGTCCATCGAGAAATACTTCTTAGTAACTTGCTCAGATACCTTTCTATATAACAGAGCTCGACCTGCCTAGGGATGGCTCCACCCACAGTGCACACCTTCTATGTCAATTAAGAATTAAGAAATGCCCCAAAGATATAGGCCAATCTAATAAGGGTGGGAAGTCTTCAATTTAGGCTCCTTTATTCCCTGAGTTGACAGCAAATGTTAGTTGCCACATATATTTCCTTAGTTAAGCTATGACACTGACTTATGTGTGTATAAAACACCACACTCCTAAGAAATGCTATCCTTAAATATTGGGAATATCATAGTCTCATCAAGGAGTAGTCTGGATTTTCAAGACATGGTCTCAGACTCAGATAAGATAAAGGGAATACTTACACTTAGAGACGTGAATGAAAAACTCTGATCTATCTCACATACCAGCCTTGTGAGCATTGGAAACATTTGAAGATGAGAGTCAAGCAGCTAAAAGAACAGACTACAGTCAGCATTCCCGAGTGGAATTTCTGCTTTACCCCTGAGTACAAATGGTATGAGCCTGGTCTATTGCTTCAACTATAAACTAGCTCATGGCATTGCACTGAGGGTCTGATTAACATGAAGGCAATTTCAAAACACATCTCCTAGCTTGCTCTAAGCTCTCAGTCTAGCAACATTTTGGTGGTATTGTTGACACCACGGCTAGAATACTGACAAGAAGGGTTGACACTGGACAGAATGGCCACATGGCAATGAGGAACCCAGAACTAGTGCATCTAAGTTCTAGTAAGAAATAGATTACACATCCACTTCAAACTCTTGATTATAGAACATTCATTGGGCATACCATATGCCTATATCAGCTTATGTTTCACAGATTTTTTATGAAGGATTTGTAAAATGCCTAAAGTCTCACAATATTAGGAAACCCAGCCATGACCTCCACAAATGTGGAGAGGAAGAAATAGAGTTATGTGTCTAGAACCTAGAAAAAGTTGAAGATACAGGAGAGGGATCATCCTGAAAAGCAGTGATGGAGATGGGGAAATGTATGGAGGAATATACAACCATGCTTTAAACTTCTTAGGAGCTCCTGCTGTACTGTGCCTGGTAAGCTGGATCATTTGAGACTGAGCAGTTATTTTGGCTATGTGTCTCTGTGTAAAGCAAGTCAGAAACGGACTTTTGTAGGGCAAGGTGAGACTGATCCCAATCATGAGTTGCAACAGATTTTCCCCAAGCTTATACCTATACACAAAGTATCACAAAGCAGAATTTAGTGTCTACCGTTTAAAACATCTGACAATACAGGATTGGACTCTCACGTTTTCTGGACTGGAATTTTATATCTGAGTTTCAACTATGTTGATAATGGATATGCTCTTGGAATACAACCTTAAAATTAACATGCATTTTGGTTTGCAACAGTACAGTTTCCTGTCACAATCATTGTGACATTTAATTTTCTGAGCTTCACATACGTATAGGATGGTTAGCTTTTTAATCCCCTTTTCTTTTCCTGGGAACCTATTCAAGGTGCTACAGCTTTGAGGAAATGACCCCTCCCATCAACTTCTAGGTAACCATTAATTAATTGTCTACAGCTCCCTGGAAAAGAGGTGGGGCTCGATGAGACTGAATAGTCCCACAACGAAGTAACAACTGTCTGAAGTAATGTACCTGTCAGATTCACTGACTTAATCATTATTTATTGTTCAAAGGTCATGAAATACCACACATACCCATAATATCATTACACGTGAATTGAGCATTAAGTAGCTTATAACTAATCTTCAGCTTGACATCCTTCAGAGAAGACACAAAGGGAAAACTAAAATTACAAGTTAATGATCCTTAACTGTCAGCCCAAGTAACCTATTCTCCTAGAAAATGCTTAGAAAAATAAGGCAAAGATCCACCTTCACATCAAATACTCCCAAAAGCACAAGTTCACGGCCACATCCACAATTCTCATTCATTCCACACATGCTTAGCAAACCACCTCCCACTAAACAGCAAAGTAAACAATTGAAAGAGACTATCAGGAAGCACTTGACATAATGATTCAACCTCAATAAAATATTTATGACCCCCTCTTTCACTCAGGAAACTATTTGATATCATCACGGAGTGAGTAAGTTGGAAGCGAGGAAGGAACATTGACGTCAATGCTCATTATATTAGTGGAATAAGTATCGTATTGAGGGACACACACACACACACACAGTACTGTGTCAATGGAAGGGGCATGAATTCCCTTTAAATTAGCAACACCAGGAAACACTGACAGTCCTGTCCCATAATTGGTGCCCTCTTAGAAAGTTTTGCCTAATATTAGGAATATCAGGCGTGTTTAGTTTTACCTTTGGTTAGAAAAGGTTGTTAAATATATCATTTTATGATTTCAATATAATTTTAAAAGACTCACATTTTTTAGTTATGTGTGCATCAGGGGTAGGGTTGGATATGAATATATGCACACGTTGCCTTTGGTTCTCTGGAGCTGAAGTTAGAGACGATTGTGGATGACCTAGAATAGGTGCTGGGAATCAAACCCAGTTCCTCTGTGCGGGCAGCCAATGCTTTTAACCAGTGAGTCAATTCTTCAGTCCATTTTATCCCTGTTCTTGTAATTTATTTTGTATTTGCTGTGTGTATTTGCACATGAGCGTGTTTTGGGTGTGCATACGTGAACTGGTAGATGCAGGACAAGCATGTAGAGGTCAGACAGGACTTTGTCTGTCTTCATTCATTCTCGACTTATTCCCACAAGTTAGGGTCTCTCACAAAGAATGAAAATGATCTTTTGGGCTAAGTCGTGTGCCCAGCAAGCTCTCAGGATTTGCCTATCTTAATTCAATGGCTGTGCTGGCTTCTGTGGATACTAAATGAGCATTCTCCTACTGGCAGAAAAGTAATTTCCGTGTAATATACCTCATGTTTCATTCTTAATATAAGCCAAATGATAAATTCTGTACAAGCAAATAGTTTGTTTGAAGGAGTTTCCCTAAAATGATAAGATACGCTGGCTGAGGAGAGTCATAGACTCTCAGAAGCAATGACATACATGGGTTGGGTAGCTCCCTCAGACAGAAAAGAGCTTGTCTTGCAAGCAAGAGGACCCAAGAGTGATCCTCAGAAGCCACAATATAAGGTGAGAAGTGGTAGTGTGAGCTTGTAGTTTCAGAGGAGCAAGGAACAGACAGGTATATGGCTGGGGGTTGAGCCTCAGCTACTTGGTGAATTCCATGCCAGTGAGAGACTGTACACCAAAATGGGTCACACTGTCCACCCAAGGAATGACAGCCAAGGTGGTCCTATGGTTTCCACACCTTCAAATGCGCATGTACTTAAGTGTGCACCTCCATGCACACACTAAAGCCACACATAATAAATAATGCATAAATAGATAGACAGGTAGACAGACAGACAGATGAAAAGAATCAAGAATTCACAAAGGAAAATTATTATTTTTTGGGTTTATGTGCTTGGGTTTCTTGATTCTTCTGAGCATTCTGAAAAGAATGATTTTTTAAAAATTCTTATTTTTAAAGGTCAAGACCTTTTACTTTTTAAACTAACAGTTCAGTGCTGGTTTGAATTTTGTGAAGTGTTTTTCTTTTGTGGGAGGAGGCCCCTCAGCCCACTTTGAGGCAGCAAGATGATTTGCTGAAGAGATTATTGGCTTTTGCACTTGAACCCTGAAGACTTTTGAAGTTGGGAGTCCCTCTTTTGACCCAGAGTTACATTTTGTCAAGTATGCACAGCCACTCAGAGTCCTCTGGCGTAAAATTAGAAGGGACAGAAATAATAAAAAGCAACGACAAAAGAAAATATGAGATAATATTTCTAAAAATAAGTCCTTTGGCAGGAGCACTCTGATTTGAAATAGTCAAGAGTGTGTTAAGTCCTCTCCACTCCCAATTTCTCAACTCTTCCTGGTGCTATCTCTGGGAGCCTAAAAGAACCTTGTGTTTCTCAATGGCCTTCTTGTGTTACGCACTTAGGACTGTTTGAATTGCCTAACATAGCATGTACAATTTTTTTATAGATCTGAGATAAGACACGTCCTCATGACCCCTCCCACCTCCATCACCTACTTTAGACTTTCATGGCCACTATTTTGTCCACAGGCAAAGCAGCTTCTGGTTGCACTGAGGTGTTTTTTCCAATTTCCTGTCCATATTTACAACCAGCTAGTGCAAAATTCCTAGGGGTGTGGAGGGGAAAGGTACTAAAATTATTCTCCAAATCTCTTGACTATAGAGTGTTGGTCTGATCTGAGAGAAATAAGAAAAATAAGATTTTAATCAGAAATAAGAAAGGTTGATTCAAAAGAAGCTGTGTAGGAATGTTTAAAAGGGTAGGGGGACAGTGGGGTTCTTTTAGCTTCTGTTGGCCAAAAGAAGGCTTGTCTGGAGTAGATTTTGCAACACCCATGACTTGGAGTTCAAGGAGTAAAAATACATATAAAAACAAGCATATGTTGAAATGCATAAGTTACAAAAGGAGTATGTTCTTGGGCCATAAGTAAAGAGCCGACGCATAGAGGGAAAGCATACACATACATTTCTGACATTTGTTTCTACAAATTATATATCTTATTCCAGCAACCAGAACTCACTGTCAACCCTAGTCCAACAGTCCTGTTTAGAATTTTCTAGTAGGGCTGGACTTCACACAAAGTAGGTCAAAACCAAGAAGGAACTGGCCTTTGTGGTACATGGCACCCCACAGCCTTCCTCTCTCAGCCACTCCTCTGCCTCAGAAAGGCTACTACCCCTGGTTTCTCTCCCACACACAAGATTATTTGAAGCGTGCCTCCTCTTAGGAATGGTTATCTCTTTCTGCTTACCCCTCCACCAGCCCCCTCTACCCACAACTGCCCTCCCCTTGGCCTGGATGAGAATGTTTCCCCACCTACTCACACTCTCATACCCCACTGCTCAAACATCCCCCTAAGCTCAGGTATCAAGCCTACCCAGGGCCAAGGGCCTCCTCTCCCTTGCTGTCAGACAAGGCCATCCACTGATGCATATGTATCTGGATCCGTGGATCCCTCCATGTACACTTCTTGGTTGGTGGTCTAGACTCTGGAAGAACTGGGTGGTCAGGCCAGACTATGTTGTTCTTTTAAATGGGGTTGTAATGCCCCTCCTCTCCTCCAGACCTTTTGCCAGCCCACTCATACTATCTTAGGAACAGAGGAGATGGCTAAGTTGAAGCAGGTGGACTTAACTTCAAACCCCAAAACCCACATGAACAGGTAAACATACTGTTGTATACTTATTGTTAACATTTCTTCTAGGCTCTGCCCCATAGTTACCTGGAAACAGACAGGTGTGCCAACCCACTATAAAAGGGGCTATTTGCTCCCTTCTGAGTCTCATCTCTTGCTCTCATCCCCCGTCCTTTCTCTCCCCATTTACCTTCCCCTTTAAGTGTTCATAGCGTGCCTCTACTGTATGTATATATATAATCAGCCTTTCTCTTCACTGCTACCCCTTCAATTCTGCTCCCCATGTCCTAAATTAACTCTATTCTAAACTATGCTATCATTGTGTGGCTGGCACCTCAGTGGGAAAGGATGTCTTAGTTTGGACCCACAGAGGAAGCCCCTTCCCCTGAACCATACACAGCTTTACCAAACATATCCCCATTTTTTTTCTTTTTATAATCTGGGAGAACAGAGACAGCCATGTCTTTAGGTTCACAGTCCAGGCAGTCTAACCTAGTAAGTGAGACCCATAACAGTGAGAGATATTGCCTCAACAATTAGGAAAAGCAAACAACGCTCCAGAGACCATATCTGAGGTTGTTCCCAAACCTCCAAGCATGTGTGCTTACCAGCAGCTCCTTGAGACCAGGTGGAATTTTGCACCCAGCTTCTATCTCCACACTTGGACTTTCTGTTTAGGTTGTAACAAGTATTGTACCTGATGTCACAACAACTGTGAGTTCATATGTAGAGCTGTTCTGGGTCCACAAACTACTCTTTCTGTTCTTGTCATCCATTATCTCCCCCTCTTGTACAAAGACTTCTGGCTCTCTGGATGAGGGTGTAGTGTCCATATTTTATTTATGGCTGAACATTTTATCATTCTCTGCATCTTGATGAATCATCCCCATATACTGCAAATAGAAGTTCCTCTAATATGAATTGAGTCTAAGAATATAGTGATAAGCCATTACAAGTTGGTTTAATAGTATGTCCACATAGCAGAAGAGTAATAGATTCTTTGCTAGATCCTATGGTATCTGTAGAGAAGATGTCCACCAGCTGATGGATGGATGATCAAAATGTGGTATGTTTGTACACTAGAGTATTGCTAAACTGTTAAGAAAAAATGAAATTATATAACTCCCAGGTTAACTGATGGAACTGAAATCAAGTATTCAGAGTGGCATTACCCCGATCCAACAGGACCCATGTGTCATCTTTTTTCTTATTTGTAAATGTTAGCTTTAAGTATCTTTTATTATTTATTAATTTTTTTAAATTAAAATACAATTTTACTACTTTCTCCATTTCATTTCTTTTTTAAATTACTGCCTTGACCTTTCCCTCACTTCCTCACAATGATGGCCTCTTCTTTTTTGATCACAATTATTACAACCACACACACACACACACACACACACATGTACATGCACACACACAAGCACACAAGCACACAAACACATCTCAAGGCGGTACTTACCTGGAAGCTCCCTACTTACTGGCTAACTGTTATAGTGCTTAAAGGCATTTTGCATGCTACTAGAAAAGAAAACAGAACATCAGTCTCACCCAGACAAGAACCCTCCAAGCTGCACTACTGACCAGTCTGGCCTGGCAAGATAGGTAGCTGGTGGCATGAATGTTGTGGATGTAGCCATCCATTATTTTCTTGGAATTAAACCCTGTTCTCCAAGATGACACCCATACATGCTACCATTACTTGGTAAAGGAACTCTGGTTTGGGATTACTGAATCTTTTACTTCACAGATTGTTGTCTTCCCCCTCTTTTTTAAAAATCAGTATCTCAACTAACCTATTTTTATGTTAGCAGATAGTCACTGTACACAGCACTCGTTGTCTGAGGTCATGCCATCTGACTGCATGGTGTACTTCGAACAGTTTCTCCACAGTCACTCGTTCTTCCCCATTTCTTCCCCCCTCTTACTCCCTATTCATCCATTCATGTCTCTACATAGTTTTGATTATACTTTCACTATATGCATGTATGTATATATTGTTTTATGTCTTCATAAATCCTAGGAGCACAAATGAGAGAAAACATTTGCACTATTTGGTTTTCCAAAGCTGACACAATCCATTCATCTAATTGCATCACAGCGCACCCACTTTCCTGAAAATAAAATTTAATTTCTAATGTTCTTCTCTATAGACGAATAAAACTCCATTGCTACACACATCATAGACATTATGAAATTCTCGAATAAAATACTTTTATATATTTTACAATATATACTACAATAATCACCGAAGTGCTTACGTCTGCAGTAGGTTGACTTAGGATATTTCATTTATGTTTCATTTAATTGGGGCTGGCTTACAGTTCAGGGGTTTATCCCATTGTCTTCATGGAGGAGGCATAGTGTAAGACAGGCAGGCATGGTAGTGGAGAGGTAGCTAAGATTTCCACATCCAGATGAACAGGCAGCAGGAAAAGAATGAGCTACTGGGACTGGCTTAGTGTTTGAAATCTCAAGGTCTACCCTTAATGACACACTTCCTGTAACAAGACTGAATTGCATTCAGCCCAAATTCAAAAGCCCCTATTGATAGTCTACCATAGTCCCTCTCTGTTTAAAAGTTTAAAGTCCCATGTGAGACTCATGCAAATCTCTTAACTGTAACTCCCTATGAAAACAAAATGAAAAAGGAGATTATATATTTCCAACATGCTATGGCATACAATATACATTACTCTTACTCAAGGGAGGAAATGGAACACAGTGAGAAAATACTGAATCAAAGGAAGACCAAAAACCAGCTGGGAGAACTCTAATTTCTCTCTCTCTCCATGTCTGAGGTCACAACACTCTTCAGATCTCCAGATTTTCTGACTGCAGCATATTTTTATCTCCCGGATTGGTTCCATTCCATGTTAGTGTTTCTCCTTATCAGGTATCCGACATCTCTGGCATCTTCAACATTTTGGGGTCTCCCCTGAAATCCAAGCTTAATTTTCACAGCTTCGAAAAATGGTCGATTTGGATCTCCATACAGGGACACCCCTAACATATATCTGACCTCATAAGCTTCCCTTAACCATAGAGGGAGACACCCCAACTCCTTTCTTGTATCCTTGTCTCTAAAGCCAAACCGCATAGCTGAAACTACCAAGTTCTGCTGACTAAACAGGAGTTATGTTTGAATACATTTTTATCATCTTTCTGTTTTACATGATTTCCTCTACTGCCTGTTTCCTCTACTGGGTGGCATTTCTAGGACAACTTGGAAACCTGAGACGGGAGACTCCTGGGAGTCTATGGGAGTGACCTTAGCTGAGAATCCTAACAGAGTGGGATAAGGAGCCTGAGGTAGCCAATGCCTATAGCCAGTGGAAAATTTAGTGGAGGGAGGGGGGACATCAATACACCCTCAAACCTTCAGCACAAAATTTGCCATGCAAACAGTTTGTGCAGGGATAAAGATGGAGCAGAGATTGAGGGGCAGGCCAATCAATATCTAGCCCAACTTAAGACCCAACCCATGAGAGAGAATCAACCTCCAACACTGTTAAAGATACACTGCTATGCTTGCAGGAAGGAGCCTAGTGTAACAGTCTTCTGAGGGGCTTCATCCAGCAGCTGATGGCAGTAGAGACAGAGACCCATAACCACACATCAAGCAGAGCTTGGGGAGTCTTGTGGAAGTGTAGAAGGGACAGAAGAATTGAGGGAGGTGGAGGGATCAAGGACATTACAAGAAGACATACAGTGTCAACCAACCTGGGCCCATGGAGACTCATAGAGAATGAACCATGAACCAAAGAACATGCATGGGCTGGACCAAGGCTGCTATGATTGGCATGTAAAGTGGATAAATATGTTTCTGAAAATTTAAAGCTTGTTTTAACAGTCTTAAAGAAATCATCCCAGACAGTGATATTGACACATCAAAACTCCCCCAAAAGACACTATTTGAGTGACAGTGCAGAAATAGAGAGAGAGACCTTAGGGTTTAGAACGTATTACCTTTTTCAATATAATTCAGGAAAAGTGAAAAGTCCTCCATGATTTATCAAATAATATTGTTATCTCGGAAACACTGCATAGACACAAAAGGTTAAGGGCCAAGATGCCTTTCCATTCCTTCACCCTTTTGGTGTGGCTATGTTTTTATCCAGTTCCTGAAAACAAGGAAAAGCAGATAGAGGGTGAGCTAGAGACAGCTGCAGTAGAAAGATAACCACAGATTCACAGGGAAAGACTTTGCAGAACAGTTGGGAAAGGGAGTAGAATTAAATAAATGCATCCTCCCATCTATAATGGCATTATCTGCCTAGACTTATTGATAACTGAATTTTCTCAACATGAGGCTGGAGCACAAAAGAAAGAGAATCAAAAGAAAATTCCTATTTTTTAAACAAGTAGACTTATTACAACTCTTAACATCATGTGTCTTAAATTTTCACAAATAGTTTCCACAAGAAATGCTAAAAATGTGGTATGATGCAAAAAAAAGAAAAAAAAAAAAAAAACATGTTGCCAAAATTTCTTATTTGTTAGTGATTGGGATAGTGCAGAAGGAGTTAAACCAAAAAACCACTGAGTTGTCTTCACCTCCAAGCATTATAAAGAGGAGCCTCCAAATCAGTTGTGTATATCTCTGGAGAGATCTAAAAGGCTCTATAGCCATATGAGAAGAGAACAAATAAGGAATATAAAAGTATAAATGAACTCTGGCTGTATTTCTCTCTTTCAAAACTGTTGGTGTGAGCTACAGTATGCTTTGCATGGAAAGCTTATATAGATTTTTAAGTATAAAAATATTCACATCCTCTGTGTTTACAGTTAAAATATACTATGGTTGAGAAATCAAAATGATGAAATGTTTCAGAAAGATGTTGCAGATATCAAAGACTTATAGACCCCAAATTTAATACAAGGAAGCCACATATCCATTTATTTAAAAATGTATACGTTTCTTTTTAAAAGGTTCTACATACATTTAAATTAAAATTTCAAGCCAATGTGAAGGGACGTCATATTCTCTCAGACCACAGGAATAAGAGAGATCTGGTTAAGTTTCTACAAATTAACTTTGTAAACAATCTGTGGTCAATGATTACTGGGGATAAGTTGAAGTTATGCAGAAATTTCACTATTATGGGTAAAAAATATATGTACATTGCTATAAATATCAAATGTTGAGTCTTCATTCTATTTAAAGACATTTAATAAACATGTCAGATTAAGCACAATACAATAGTAGTAAGCTAACCAGGATCTATGTTGAACTGAATAATCTCCTACTTACTGATACTCTGCAGTCACAGCAGTCAGGTGTGATAACACGTTTCCATCCTCTAAAATTCTTGCCTGAAGCAAAGAGATTGTGAGTTCAAGAACAGTCATGGCTACACAATAGTACTATTGGTCTTTATTCAGTGTCAATATTGATCAGAAATAAAATGAGTGGTAGTTTAAAAAACAATTACAGGGTAGGGAGTCCTGCAGTTAATAGCCCTTGTTTTCTTCTGGCCGATAACTGGGCTTTATAGCTTCTCCAAAGCATTCTACAAATGCCCGTAATTCTGTTTCTGTGTTGTTTAATGTCCTGTTCTAGTCTCCATGGTTACAGACATACATGTGATATACAAACATAACATATATGTTGGTACTCACACATATGTATAAAATAAAGTAAACCTACGATAGAACTAAAGGAAAGCAAACATAGTTACCTGGAATTAGGGAAATATAGCTCTGTGAACGGCTGACTATCTAAGCATAGTGACTGAAATTGTGGACCCCAAACTCACATAAGAGTTGAAAATGGAGGTGCCTGTGAGTATATCTAGCAATGGGAGGGACATCCTGTGGTATGAGTAGTAGGGAGAGGTTTACTAGGCAGCCAGTCTTGGTGCAATGCCAAGTTGAAGATTCAGTAAGTGACCCTGGGTCATAAATAAATAAATAAATAAATAAATAAATAAATAAATAAATAAATAAATAAATAATTCAGGAAATACGGGTAGATGCTAATCTCTGGGTTCCACATGGGAAGGCATGCACATCCACAAACACATTCAGGGATGATATGAGATCAGGCATGAGATAGAAGTCATATTATTTCTAATTTTAGTGGAGTTGGGAATCAAAGTGACTAAGGGTTCACATGTCCAAAGGAAGTATAAAATCTAGCTGAAGAAAGTCTATTAGGTTCTGTGACCTCTTTTAGCGAATATTTGCCTTCTAGGTCCCCAATTCTGTCCCTGGAGCCACCCTTTTTTTTTAGCATGAAGGTAGCAAGCACTGGAACAGAGATGTTTATTACCCAACCTCTTTGCTCCATCATGCTTTATATCCTTAGCTTGCCTTGATTTAATCTTTACTCATTTCATTAGCCATAGCATATAGCTCTTAGTTGTTGGGTTGTTCTCAAGGTATATTTTGGATCTGTTATTTTATTTTATTTATAAATCCATGTTTGCCAAACATATCAAAGTTCCTGACTTCTACTAGGTGGGTTGGATTGAGCAATTACTTGCCTCATCTATTCAGTGAGCTCTATATATGGGAACACTCTAGCTCTTTGTTGCTTTTTGGAAGCCTATGACCATCTTCTTCAATTATCCCCCAGTGTTCCCTTCAGAGCACACCTTTTTATTGATATTTCCTATTTTTAATATATTCTCATGTCTGTAAAGCCTGAGGATTTCTCAAACTATAAAAGCTTGATTTCTGGTTTTGTTTTTTTGTTTTTGTTTTTTGCTTAACACATCTTTTGTTCAGGTCATATGCCTGCAATTTTCTTTTACTTGTATCAGGAAAAACTTGGGTGGGTTGAATTTCCCATAATGATTGGAAATTTCTTCTAGTAAATTTCCAAATTCATCATTGACCTTCAGTGTTGCCCTTCATTCCAGGAAAAAAAATTAACTGTTGCTTGTTACTAGGTAACAAAGGTTCATCTTTGCTTTGGTTTCCAGTAACACAATACTAATTTCTGTCTGTATTCTCAATGTTAGTGATATCATATGCGACCAAAATTCTGTTTACGTTGATTCTATTATGTCCTAAAATGTTCGAGGTTTCTGGTTTTGCTTGTCCTCACTGTGGTCCTCACATCCTTTTTACTTTGTGTTTCATTTCAACACCAGCACCTTTTTGAGTATGACACTAGTGGTCTACAACAGTATGTGGATTCTTTAAGAAGATGCTGTGTTTTCCACTCTGTTGGTCCTTATTCTCTGGGCTTTGATCCCTAACCTATGTTCAAAGCCAGATTTGTACTCAAAAGTATTTTTTAATATGATGCAGCTTTTATGTTTCAGATAACAACACTGATACTTTTATTAGATACTATTTTCTAGCATTGAGGTTAGTCAGGGCTGGACAGATTATCTCAGCCTTTAGAAGTTACGCACACAACCAAAAATGAGTCATCAATCTAACAACCTACAATGGGTACAGTAGTCTAGATATTTTGTAAATGTGAAAAATGACTTAAGACTTTGGAAGACAGATGTAGACTCAAATTCTGTTTTTATCTGTGCTTAGCTCTATATTTATGAAAAAATTATGTAATATTTTTAAAACATTACACATTTCAGTTGTCTCTAAAATAAAAACTATAATTCCGATGTATCTTACTTCATTTTTTTCTATTCTTTCTTTTATACTTAATCTTATACAAACAAACTCTCTTTATATATATATATATATATATATATATATATATATATATATATATATATAATACAAACTATATATGTATCTATAATCAAATACAATTATTAATCTATATTTTAAAATATTTTACTGCAACATATCAAATTAAATCATATGGTAGATAGTTTCACCATAAAAAAGAGAAAATATGTGTTATCAATTTCTGGTAATGATTGATTTGGAGCCTTTGTTGGGGCAGCTGCTACAGAGTTTGGAAAGGTGTGTGGAAGTTTCAGGTAGGCCTTCTGTAAGCTGACAATTGGGCTGGTAGGGCAAGATTATCATTATAATGACTCCAGGTCATTATAAGCTAAACTAAAGAGCTCTATGCTAGCATGAGACATATTAGATTGTACCACCAATATTTAAAAGAGAAAGATATTTAAAAAGATAATGAAATTAAAGAATAATTTTGATGGTAGAAATCTTTAGTGACTTCTGTACCCATCAATATTTCAATTTAAAAAATCAGAATAAAATCCATAATGAATTCAAGCTAACTAAACCTTATCACTTTATGTCTCTCACTCCACATCCACTCTAGAGGCCCAGCTCAATCCTCTCATCCTGGGGTCCTGCCCACTGTGGTAGGAGTTTAAATAAAATTGAGCCATTTGGGACAATAATACCCACCCCCAGAGCCTTTGATTATCTAATAAAACCCATGTACCAGACATAAAATACATACTTTTGAGTTGTTGGTGAGGAGAATTCAAGAGAGTCTCAAAACATAAACAATTTTTATTGCCTTGGTTGCTTCCAAAAACTTGAAGGTAAGTCTCCATTGCTGAAGGCAACACTTACTTTGGGCATAGGACTCAGGATTTGAAACAGAACTGAAAAGGCCTCCTTCCCAAAGACTAGCTTTCATAGTACCATAGTATCAGAAGGTGATGCACAAGCTTCTAAGGGAAGAAAGCAATCAATTAGTCCTACCCAGACATTGATGCCAAAGAAGCAGAACAATGACCAGCCTGGCGAGGCATCCCAAAAGGTTCATAATAGCACTTACATCTTGGGATTAAGCAACAGCTCTCTAATTGGACTAGAGACCCACTCAACAGAAGGGAAACTTACCTGTTACTGTCAACCTAGCCAAGTACAAGTAGATACTGAGGAAGTGAATCTTAGAGAAGAATCTACTACAGCCAAGTTTCTAGACCAATAAAATTGCCAACTGCATTTAAAGTACTCCACCTGATGCCTACATGTAAATGTAAATCTATCCCTTCATCAAAGTAGCTTCCTTTTGCACCAGATAGACCAACTGAGCATGAGCACCTAGCCCCAAGTGATACATATACAGCACCATTCTTGTACCTAAGAATCAAGGAAGATGATAGAAGAAGGGTTGGAAAGATCCAAAGAGCCAGAGACCTGAATATCAGCTATGAAATCACATCACAAGGGGAAGATTTGAGGACACAAGGTCTCACTCTGTTCCCAACAATCTCTGCCTCCTTCTTGCTTCTGGTTGACAATGTAAACTTGCACTCTACTCTTCCAGAACCTTAAGCCCCGATAATGAAGCTCTTTCTTTTAAAAATGACCTTAGGCCCCTGTTATATTGCAGCAACAAAAGTAACTAACATATCCAGGGAAGTAATTATGATTACCCTGTAATTTTATGATTATCCTAACCATCTAACGTGTCCACTTTCACTCTGAACCCACTCAAGAAAGTGTTTTTTTTTTTTATTTTTGCAAGAATTTCTCATGAAAAATAACCTTGGTACAATCACAGAGTCATCACTAAAACTTTTGTCTAATTTTCTAAATTGGGAATATAGGGGCCTGGCTCAGTAAATAAAGCCACTCTGCCTATAACCCCCAGACCGGACTGTAGCAGACATAGGAGAATGACCAGGTCATTCTGGCCACCAACGTGAGTCTAGATTCTCTGAGTGATGCTGTTTCAAAGAAAGCAAGCAAAAAGTGACAGAACATGCACACAAACAGTGTAATGTGTAAACATTAAAACACATGGAAATGGGGAACTAAAACAAAGACTGACACACACACACACACACTCACTCACACGTTCGTCACTATTGACAATGAAACATCACTACCCCATGGTAGGAATTTGGACAAGCTGACCACATGTACACTAGGAAAAACACAAGGCCTAAAATAACCATCATTAATTTGCATGAAATATCAAAATGTTTGCATCTTAAACCCATTCTGGAAGCCTCATGCGACCCAACCACAGAAATAAATCAATGATCAGTCTCAGATACTTTGTCCCTCATCATTGAAACTATATCCAGATACTAAAGATCAATGTGTATAAGATTCCATGGGGTCCTTTCTACCCAAACTCTGTGTAAAACATCATTTGCTTCTACCACACAGTCATGTCAACAAGCATTAAACTCAGCCCCAGAAAATTTATTATTGATTCTCTGAGCCAATATGCGCAGTGCATACTGGTGAATGTTTCATATTCAGCTGAAAAAAACACCGCATTTGTGAGCTAAACTTTACACTTTGCCAATAGTTTATTTGCACTTATTTTTATCTGCCTCTTGGGGGTTGACAAGATGCCAATGCATTCAAGCTCAATAAATGTGCCCATATGACTCTTTCTGGCTTCAGAAACAACTTCTAAGTTCTAGACCCATCTCAAATAAATATTTGCAAAGCTTAAAAATACCTTGGCAACATGATGCTCAAAGTCAGAGAAAAATGCTTAGAATCCTCAGTATGCATGAGTGTCAGCCTCAATAACAGGGTCCATTGAGTATTGTAGACTCAATGAATCAATCTAATTTCTCAGTGTGTCTCACCTACTCTAAAACCTTGGGGAAAGTGTAACTTAAGTTTAATATCTTGAATGTATATTTGAACTTTGTGTTTTCTTGTTTAACATAAGAAAATTGAGGAGGGGGTTGAGTCTCTTTATAGGTGATGACAAACCACATCACAGTTGATTTGGAATAGTCCGTGGCAAACGTTCCTTTTGGCTTGGCCATTTGCCTCATCAACAGTGTTATAGAAAAATTTCTCACAAATATCAATGCAGCACTATTGAATAATGTGTATGAAGAAATATGATAAAAGGATTTTGCTTGGGAAAAAGAAGCCACCTTAGCCTAGATTGTCCTCTCTTGAGGACTTGGCTGGCAGCACCCCCAGCCCACATTATACCCAGGAGCCTCTTCCCTTGATGACCTTATCAGGGTCCTCAATTCCTGGGAATCAAGGATCAGTCTAATAATTTGACTTCACAACAATTCAGTGAAGTTAGGAGTTCACAGAAACCACTCCAAATGGAAGCCACAGTTCTAGTGCTATGGACAAGTCAGAACATTAATTTCCTCTCCACAATGGGAACAGTCACAGGTGCGGTTTGTCTTTTAGCCCTAGGAGTGCCCACCTTGGTCTTCTTCTGAGTTAGTATTAGCCCATTCCAAATTCCACTTGTCAGTGAGACAAAAAGATGTACAGTTAGATCAAAGACATCCCTTTCCTTCTTCATGCTTGGATCTCTCTCTCTCTCTCTCTCTCTCTCTCTCTCTCTCTCTCTCTCTCTCTCTCTCTCTCTCTCCCTCCCTCCCTCCCTCCCTCCCTCTTTCCCTCCCTCCCTTCCTCCCTCCTTCCCTCCCTCCCCCCTTTCCTTCTCTTTTTGCGGAAATTACTTCTTTCGTACCCCTCCCTCAATCCAATGTGTAAAATAACTTAAAATCTATTTAAAGGGTTAGATGTAGAGTGTATCATTTATGAACTATACAGAGAAATGTATTAATCAGTTACTGTACTGAACACAGAAGAGTAATGAAAGATAACTTTAAATTTTGAAAATACATTTCTGTATCTCTATGATAGACCCTAATAACTTTTGAGCTTAGCAACATTTCTTGTGGTTTTTGTCTGCTTGTTTATTTTTTTAAGAAAGATATGTCATGAAATCCCAGCATATCATACCTATTGTATTTGAAAGTAGTCATTAATTTTATTCATTTGCTTAAAGACCTCAGACTGCTTTACATGAAACAAAATCTAAACACAATGGAGAATATCACGTTATTATTTTTATCGTCAAACAGAAATCTGTACTTTAGATTATGTAACAATTCAGTGAGAAAGTGAATTATCATGACCCAGTTCATAAAAGAATATATTTAGCACTTAGAAGATTTATGCATGTAGCATTCATGGCTACAACATTTACCCTTATTAGAAACCTTTAATATGAAATAACTACAGTGGAATAAGGGGGGGGGTCTGGTGATGTCTTTATTTTGTAAGAGAATAATGTGCATATTTTGCTCATTCTACCCCAAAGCAAAGTTTGCCTCTTGAAAACACGTAAATAACAAAGGCAAGTGTTAGCATGAGGCACATCCATAGACAGCTAGAAGCAACCTCACAGCATCTTTACAGCCAGCTAGCTCTCAGGGATCAAGCAACAAGACACATCATCTCTAGGCTACAGCATCGCTCATGCGTCTGTGCCATGCCCCCCACTCTCTGTGTCCCTTTGCACATGCATCATGACCTGGATAAAAGACTGGTTGGTCCTCTCTCTATTCCTGGCCCCTTCCCAGTAAACCTCCCACATGAGATATGCTACATGGGGTTATTTGTTTGGGACCGTGCCACTTGTTTCTCAAAGCAATCATGAGAGCCATTACCACTTCTTAATGAACCTATTCCATAAACCAGGAAATTAAGTGGATATGGATTCTAGTCCCTGCAAATCGAAGTAGCAGGTGGTAAATCAATATCACCTGTGAAATGTTCTGCTAGCCATCTAATCAGTACCAGAGGAAAGGGACTTTGAGCTATGATTTCTTGGAATGGACATTTTTGTTTGTCTCCTCGAGTATAAATAAGGCAGGAGGTTTGGGTTTGTTTGGTTGGTTGGTTTTGTTTTGTTGTTTTTCATAGAACGTCATCTGTCAAGGAGTATCTGTGATTAGTTTGTATGAAAGTTTTACAACTACATGCGAGAGAGATTCACATAGGGCAAAAGGGTAACACCAAAATTCCTTAAGTGAAATTTGTTCTCCTAGCTCATAGTCTAGTGACCAACCAATTTCAATTGATATTTATCCATAAATGGGAATACCATATCTATGATTTAGAAAATAATGTGAAGTTGGAATTGTAGTTCAAATGTAAAGAATCATGGATCAACAGACAGACAGACAGACACACACACACACACACACACACACACACACAGAGAGAGAGAGAGAGAGAGAGAGAGAGAGAGAGAGAGATACACAGAGAAAGAAATAGAAAGAGACAGAGAGGAGAGAGAGAAACAGACAGAGACAGAAAGAGATAGAAAGAGAGAGGGGGGAGGGAAAGAGAGAGAAAGGGAGAGAGATTGAGAGAGAGACAGAGAGAGAGAGAGAGAGAGAGAGAGAGAGAGAGAGAGAGAGAGAGAGAGAGAGAGAGAGAGAGAGAGAGACTGTTCTTTCCATTCCCTGGGGTTTGGTGCTTCCGGATTTGGCAGTATGAGCAGGAAGAAAACTGAGGAGCAACAGACTATTCTTGTCTGTAACTGTGGGTCTATTTCTATTTGTTCCTCTGTAAAACCAGTCTCCTGACCACATCTTGAAAAGTTCTCTTTTGTAAGATGACATCTTTGATCTGACAAAGTATCAGGAAGAGGGATTGAAGGGCCTGGGCTTCCTCTTCTTCAAATTGCTGTTCTTGAAAAGTCCCTGGGAGATCACTGCAAAGGAGGACATTTCTGTAAAAACCAGCACAGGACACTGCTGGTTAAAATATTAGGCACCTTTTTCTGCATTTAGATGTTTGATAAATTCATCTTCTTCACCTGAGGGACTTG
Organism: Micromys minutus; assembly: GCF_963924665.1. Lineage (NCBI taxonomy): Eukaryota > Metazoa > Chordata > Mammalia > Rodentia > Muridae > Micromys > Micromys minutus. The sequence continues at coordinate 57,083,724 of NC_137979.1, forward strand.
AATGAGCACAAATCCTTGCATGATTTCTGTAGATGTATGCAAAGCTCTGCCAACAGGTACTTGCTGGAGAATGGAAGTCTGTCTCTAAGGGACTTTCACTGTTACCTGGTCCAAAGCAGGAGCAGAGCTCAGAGTCCATCTCTTTACATCTGTGCTCTGGTCCTGCCATTTTCTGCATTTGAACTTTCTGCCTCTTTATTCTAGTAACCAAATCAATTTCTCTGCATCCCAATAGAGTCTACAGTTTTTTGTTTGTTTGATTGGTTGGGGTTTTGTTTTGTTTTGTTTTTGTTTTTAGAATGCTTCCTTTTCAGGGCACATTATGGTACCTTAGTGTTATAGGTACCTCACAGAGGTCTGGGTGGGGTGATCTACATGCTGTTCCAGGTTCTGTGTCTTGGGCAAAGGAGTCAGGTCAAGAACACATGGAGAGTAGTGGAAGGAAAAGAAGAGAAACAGGCTAGAGAGATCTTGGTAAGGTTAGAACTTCAAATGAGATTTGACCAAGGGAGTGAGATTCTTTATTAGTCATTTTAATAATGCCCACCTCCTCCTACTGATGTCTAGCTTCCTGTTCTAGAACATGCTCTGTTCCTTAAATGTAGCTATGGCGGGGAGGGGCTTTCTATCTTTATGCTCATTGGCTTCCTCCCTATGTTAACTTTGACCACCCTTCCTCTCTTTATGTCTGTCACAGTAGATCACAGGTCCTGGTCATTGTGCCTCTTAAATGGTGTGTGTGTGTGTGTGTGTGTGTGTGTGTGTGTTTGTGTGTCTGTGCGTGTATGTGTGTGTATGTGTGTGTGTGTTTGTGTGTGTGTTTGTGTCTGTGTGTGTATGTGTGTGTGTCTATGTGTGTATGTGTGTGTGTGTCTGTGTGTGTGTGTGTGTCTGTGTGTGTGTGTATGTGTATGTGTGTGTGTGTTTGTAGTGTATCCCTTTTATTGTCCTTTCTGTGTTACTTACAGTATTTTAAGCAAAAAGAATTCTGTTTCAAGGATTATTACCACATGGTAAATATCCTCTATCTGAGAACAGCAGCAAATGCTAACTCAAGTACAAGCACCAAGTTGAACTTTCTTATTCAATATTGTGTAACACTGAAGAGAAATTAGCTCATTCATAGACCAAATACAAGATCTCACAATTCTTTCGAACGTTGGTTTCTACCAATAGCACCTCTTTTTTTTTTTTCTTTTAAAGACAATGAATACTTTCCTCCTAGTTGGATACAGTGCTATAATTAGTCTCAGACAACTAAATGTAAGCAAGAGTGCTCTGTCCACTTCTCGTAACTTGTATTCAACAGAAGAAAACAACTGTGTCATCTGATGAACACGCTAAGCATGGAGCATAAGCAAGTGGTCTGTTTTTTTTAAAAAAAAACCCTAAATCTTGTGGATGATTATAGTCAACCTACAGTGATATAAAGGATGCATGTCAAAGAAGAAGAAACAATTATAATTAACTTTTATTTTCTATTTTGAAAAATGACTCATAGTAGGTATTATGTCAGGGTAGTATTTGGTGGGTCAGAATGAGAAGCTGAGTTTGAGTATCCTGCACCATGTGGAAAGTCAGGTGAAAAAAGTGTTGTATGTCACCTCACTGGTGGGCAGGAGGAGACAGGAAATCTCTGGGGCTCACTGGACAGCCAAGCTGGTCAAATTCAGCAAGAGGCCTTGTGTCATGACACAATGTGAAAAGAGACAGAGACGTGAGACTTCTAGCTTTTGCATGAGCGTGTGCCACAATGTTCATGTGTGCTCCCCTCTGTATCTCTGTCTCTCTGTCTCTGTGTGTATCTTTCTCTGTGTGTCTCTGTGTCCCTCTTCCTCTCTTTGTCTCTCTCTCTGTCTCTCTCTGTCTCTCTCTGTCTCTCTCTGTCTCTCTCTCTCTCTCTCTCTCTCACACACACACACACACACACACACACACACACACAAAAGCACACACACAAAAGCACACAAATAAAACAAATGATAAATAATCCCCAGGGTTCTACATTTGTATGTCTTATAGTTGAATGCTTTTCTAAAGTCTCCATCTGAAACTGCACTGTTCAAATGACTCATTTGTCTTGGATCTTTCTGGATTACAGTGATGTCTCTTGCAAACTCTCTATACATCCAGGTCCTATATAATAAGGAGAAACTTCACAATCCTCTGGGTTCTAAAAGCTGCTTAATGAAGAGACATTTATGGAGTTGACATTTTTTCCCTTGGGTATTAAATGTAAACTAGACAGAAGTCAAGTCACTCTGGGATGGACACTGTTTAGTGTAGTGTAGTATAGTGTAGGGTAGTATAGTTTGTGTGTGTGTGTGTGTTTGAGAGAGAGAGAGAGAGAGAGAGAGAGAGAGTCTGTCTGTCTATTTGTTTGTTTGCTCATGTGTCTGTGTTTCTATGTCAATCATTGGATCATGTGTCTTTGTCTGTATGTCTGTCCTTGAAGGTAGAAAGTTATCCATTTACCTACTTGCTATTGGTTTCTGTTGTTTATTCACACTGGATAAAACATTTTAACAACAGAAAAGTTGATGTTTCCCTTAGAACCCAAAGTTATAGTGTGTGTAATACACTTGGAAGGGAGATTTCAAGAGAACATTTAACACATTGTTTGTGAGCTCCTTGACAAAGGTGCTGGGAACTGAACTCAGGTCTTCTGCAAAATCAGCAAATGTTTTTAGGCACTGAGCCACATCTCCAGCCCCCACAGAAACCTCAGGGTTAAAGACATTGAGAAATTTTCCTTGGTTATGCAACATTGGACTAAATGGTGAAACTAAGCTCAGACCCAAACACATCCTCCTTCCTCTCTCAAGTGCTGAAAATAATCAATCCCTTTCTGATATCTACAGAGGATGAAAATTCAGCCTGGGCATTGCCTGAACAGACATGTGGTTGAAAAGTTTACCCAAACAGTGGCATCCTGGCTTTTTGGGAAACTTCAGTTTTTAAAATGTCCCTTTGGTGGAAGAAATTGTATTTTTCTCTTTAGATTTCAAACAAGGGTGTTATTAATAAAGATTGGGAATGGAAGTCCGGTCCATTCAAACAGAAGGAATAAGCTTGCACAGTAGGTATGCAGCATTTCTCCATTTATCTGATACATGTAAGGCAGTGTGGTCTGGGTAGACCATAGCAAGTACTTTGTACTCTGGAAATTATTTTAATGGGATTGATTGCTAAGATTTTATACATAAATCTGCCCCTCTGCCAATAACCCAAGAGGTTTATGATGTTCGCATGGGCCCCGAGGGTCTTAGAGGAGGCATTCTGCTTTAGTATGTCACATTTGTCAGCAGATACTTAACTATAAAATAGTATTTGGAGCAATCTAGTCAAGATGGTAAAAGGGATCTGGTAAGTGAGCAGATACCATGTGACTTTTCAGATTACTTCTGCTTGTTTTTGGGAAAGCAATACCCTGAAGGCACAGCCATACACAGTAAAGGGAGCCTTAGAATGCTTCAGTTATGATTTTGAACTCCAGGTGATCAAAAGTAAAGGAGGAGGTATATAACTTCGTGGAAAGTTAAAGCAAAACGGATCGACCTGCTTAGCAGACTGTTTAACAGACTACCAGATCAGTTCTACAAACATAAGAAACAATCCTCTCTGTAGAGCAAGACGCACAGCAAGGTAAAAGGTGTATGTTTAACACAGAAGTACATGCAGGGTGCGTGGTCAGCCTTGGGTTTTCATCCCGTGGGAAGGCTTACCATCAGTGACTGGGTTACTGGCTGAAACAGGCCTTTAAGTCCTTTGAAATGTGATCTCTTTCGCCCTCTGGTGGTTATTAATTTAAAAGTACAAAATATTCTCAGGAGGAAATAGGGAGACAAAGTGTAGAGAAGAGACTGAAGGAAAAGACACCCGAAGACTACCCCGGATTTATCCCATATACAGGCACCAAACCTAGATAATATTGCTGATGCCAAGAAGTGTGTGCTGACAGGAACCTGATATAGCTGTTTCCTGAGAGGTTTTGCAAGAGCCTAAAAAATAAAGAGGCAGATGCTAGCAGCCAACCATTGGACTGAAAACTGGGACCCCATTGGAGGATTTAGAGAAAGGACTAAAGAAGCTGAAGGGGTTTGCAACACCATAGGAAGAACAACAATATCAACCAACCAGACCCTTCCCCAGAGCTCCCAGAGACTAAACTACCCACCAAAGATTATACATGGAGCAACCCATGGCTCCTAACACATATGTAGCAGTGGATGGCCTTGGTGGGAATCATTGGGTGGAAAGTACCTTGGTCCTGTGAAGGCTAGATGCTCCAATGTAGGGAAATGCCAGGGTGGGGAAGTGGGAGGGGGTTGGAGAGAGTGGGAGGGAGTGGGAGGGAGTGGGTGGATGGGTTGGGGAGCACGATCATAGAAGCAGGGGTAGGGGGATGGGATAGAAGATAATGTTTGAAATGTAAATTGAAAAAATCAAATAAAAAAGAAGTTAAGCAAAGAACAAGATCAACAAATCACAGCATAACAAATACACAAATACTGGAGTCCCAAATGCTTCTGCAGAGCTGGGTGCAAGTTGGTATAACCTTTAATTAAAATCTCTTGACAGGAAACGGAAGCATTTTGTCAGTTGCAGACTTCTGGGAAGTTGACTCTCTGCAAGTTTTCTCCATCAAGGTCCAGGGAGTTACCCACGCTGCTTTCATAAACATCAGATTCAGAGATTCCAGGCATTTTGTCTTGAATGGAGAGGACTGTGCCGTGTTACATTCTCTCTCTCAATATTTTGCTTGAAAGGCTTGCTGTGACTTGAAGGAGAATTTCTGAGAGAAACTCTGAACCAAGCAAAGACCGTAGGAGGGTGGCTGTACAGTAATGCACTGAATGGTACTTGGCCAGTCTGTAACCAACTTGTCTGCTTTGCTTTTTGTTGTGTCTGGGAGACAGAAAAGGAGACTAGCCATTATCCTGTGAAGCAATCATTAAATTATTTCAAGTGCCAGTCTGTGAACGACACAAACCTGCAAAGAAGAAGAATGAAGGGACAAAGAGACACTTCACTGAAGGTCGGCAGTATGTTAGGTTGCATATTGTTAACCTCTGATTCAACTGTGCTTGAAAAGAGCACATGTTTTGTATGGTACTGTCTTGGTTTTCTTTCTACTGTCGTGATAAAACATTGAGTGCAATTAACTCGGGTGGGGGATGCAGGGGAAATAACTTGATCTTACAGTTGATGCTTCATCATGGAAAGAAGTTAGAAGTCAAGGCAAGAACCTAGACATAGGAACCTGGAGGTAGAAACTGAGGCAGAGGGCATGGGGGAGCATTTTTACTGACTTGTTCCCAATGGCCTGGTCAGTATACTCTTCTTATACAACCCAGGACTACCTGCCCAGAAATGACACTACCCATGGTGACCTGGTTCTTCCTATACCAATTACTGATTAAGAAAATGCCCTACAAATTTGCCTACAGGCAATCCAATAAAGGCATTATCCCAACTGAAATTCATTCTTAGTTAGCACCATCATTTATCATGTCAATAAAAATCTAAATAAGACATATGACCTCTGTTCAACTTATTGGCAGGTTAATATAATACTATTAAACCATAAACTTTCTCTTTCTGTTGCTTATCACCAAGATCACATATTAGTCTTAACAACACAATATTAAACAGTGTGATTTTAAAAGTCCCACAGTCTTTAAAAGCTCATTCAATTTAGACTATATACATATATGCAATATATCAAAATATATGTATAAAAATAAATATTTAAAATATAATTCCTATAATGCTCCAGATTCATTTAACCAATAAAATAAAACTTAAGATACATATTTCTTATTTCAATCAAAAACAAAAACTCAGAGCACAGATCAAAATAAAACCAAACTTCAACAATGTGAACTAACTTTTTGAGTTCATGTCTCACATTTACTATTCACTGAGAACCTTCTGGGCTCCAAAAGGCTTTGTAGCTTCAGCTCTCTAGCCTTGAAATTCATAACACAGAGAGCTCTGATTAGGCTCGAGATATCTCCTTCATAGCTGCAGCTAGCCTTCACAGTCCTTCCACAGAGCGGGCGTGTCCAATATGCTGGAGTATTCACAAATCACACCTATAACCTCCTGGCTACTCTGCAGGAACATCAAAATGTCATATGTGCCAAGCCTCACCCTCTCTCCATAACCCCTTTAATCCTAGGGCTTCTATTGCAACTGAGGCTTCTCTTTCATCAGCAGACTTTCATAGTGCCAAGCCTCAGTTTCTCTCCTTGACCCCTTCAATCTCTCAAAACCTGTGTGTGTGTGTGTGTGTGTGTGTGTGTGTGTGTGCGCGTGCGCGCACGAGCGTGAACATGCTCGCACTTGTGTGTATGCATGTGTGTGTTTCATCTACTTTTATTCAACTTAATATTTGTATTGATTATTTTGAAATGTTGTGTAATGATCTCAATCACATTCACATCCCAGTCCACTATCTTACTTTTGTTCCCACCCCCAAAATGAAGAAGAAGAATAGGAGAAGGAAGAGGAGAAGGGGAAAGAGGAGAAAGAGGAGGAGGTAGAGGAGGAGGAGGAGGAGGAGGAGAAAGAAGAAGAAGAAGAAGAAGAAGAAGAAGAAGAAGAAGAAGAAGAAGAAGAAGAAGAAGAAGAAGAAGAAGAAGAAGAAGAAGAAGAAGAAGAAGAAATGAACACCATCACTGTTTTATGTTGTCTATATACACACTAGAGCATGACTTGCCTCTGAATATGTTGTCAATGCAGCTACACAATTGCATGAGCTTTGAGCAGCAACAGAATATCCAAGATGGAGAACAGAGAGAACAGATCATTTCCTGGATTGGGCCTAGTCCAAAGACCTCCATGGTCTGTGCTTTTCCTGGAGACCATGTTGGAATCTGTGATCCATGCTACAGGGCTGAGATAATGCCCATGGTCCATGTTTGGCGTCCATGGTCTGTGCTATTTCTGGAGCACATGGAAGAATCTTACACATTGCTGAGAACCCACAGGGTACCCATATGTGAAATGCTCAAAAATAAAAACAAAATAAAACAAAAAAGAACAAATGAAAACAATTGTGAGAAAGTAGATTCAATCCCTCATATTCCAATATGTATTTTCCTGGGTGCTTAATGTCTCTATCACAAAGGGAAATAAATGAAGGAGAAGTGAGAAAACAAAGATGGGTGCAAATTTGGGGGAGATTAGAGAAATGAAAAAAAAAAAAGAGGATGGGAGGAGAGACAGTTGGAGAATACATTGGGTTTTGTTAAAAAATAAATATTTCTACTATTCCTTTTTACGTTTAACCAAAATAGGACCCAACAGATATTCAAGTTACAATGGACAGTTTCTATTTAAACTCTTGGCTTGTAGTGCAGGAAATAAACTTCTCAAAGAAATAATGTAACTGGATCACCATGCTTGTGTACGAGTGGCAGTATTTTAAGCATCAAATTTGATTGAAAAGTTTCATACACTTGTCAAGTCTGATTTCATTTTCCTCAGTAATCAAAAATTCCCTTCTTCTTCCCCCATTTTATTTTATGCAGATTGCATAAAATTATTAAGAATGCCTTTCTATGTTATTCTCAATGACATGTTGTATGAAGTGATAAGTCATTTTAATCACTGTGTTGTTTTGCTGAGGAACCCTCTGTCCTGGCATCTATTTTAATGCCAATTTTATTATATATGATCACTTGTATACACTCGAGCCAATTTACTATATTATTTTATTTACATATGCAGAATTTTGCCTCCATGAGTGTGTATACCACTTGCATGCTTGCTGCATGATGAGTCAAGAATTGGGCATCAAATAAAATTTGCCATTAAAAGAATTGGAACTAGAGTGCTATGTGGCTATGGAATGAACAAATGTCTGTGCTTGTAATCTCTGAGCTGAATCTCCGGCCCCTAATTTATAATTTTTTAATCGACCTGTGTTGCTCAACTTTAACCAGTGATAGTAGGCTCTCATTCACATTAAGCAGAATTATTCATTCAATCATGTCCAAATCTAACATGTTGGATTCCGGAGATTTCAAAACTGTTTAGTATCATGAGACCAAAACTGATTTTTATTCTAAGGAACTAAAATCAATAAAAATTGGTTCTAAAAGAAAGTCAACCTCCTTTGGTCAAACTGCCTATGATGATTTACCTGTGTTTTGATTTTTGTAACCATAGATAGATTTCATTTCTCAGAATGTCTTTAGCTACATAGCATGTTATATTTTATGTAGTATTTCCTTCTCTTAGCAAAGTCTTTTTTTGATATATATTGTTTTATTTTTGCCCATATCATAATTTATTTTTCTCACCCAGCTGCTGAATGACAGTTAAATTGTTGTGATTCTTGGTTACTGTGAATGAGGCATTATGTATTTTCATACCAGTCTTTGGAGGACATGTTTTCATTTTTTTAGATAGATGCTTCAAAATGGAATCGCTGGACTGTAGACAAAGTTCATTTTTTCTCTGTCCTTCCTGTTCCCCACCTTTTTTCCTCCCTCCTTTGCTTCCTTCCTTTGGTTTTTTTCTTTCTTCCTTTCATTGATGATACATCTGCCTAACAGGAAAATATAAACCTATCGTCCTTACTGGATGTGTTGAGAAAACTGCATAATTACTTCTAAGAAAGTTTTTGTTTCCATAACTGTTAAAAATGACAAAATTAAGAATATGTGCTTCAGATGGACTTTCACATAATTCAAGTTGGCATCATCCAAGCCCACTACTAAAGAAGACAATTATATCACTTTTACACCCTTTAGGCATGGAGAGAAAAGTATTTTTATCTGTTTCTTTTCTTCCCATCCCCCAGAATATAATTCAGAAATTAGCTTAACACCAATCAACTGAACTAACTAGCTAGACAGATATTTAAAGGATCTTTCTGTGTTTCTAGGTTTATACATATTTTTGTGTACATGTGTGTGTGCCTGCATGCTTGCATACATGTTTGCTCATGTGTATTTTCAGATCCACATGTACCATTGCATGCATATGGAGATCAGAGGGCAATGTCGAGAGACAGGGTCTCTTTTCGTTCACCATTGCCTGTTTATTGTCAGCTTGCTGGTGGCACCTAGGAGTTCCCTGTCTCTATTTTTCTTCTCACCATAGAGCTGCTGGAGTTAGAGATGCAGCCAGACATCCTTAGCTTTGGGAGACTTCCGAGACCCCAACTCAGATTCTCATGCTTACACAGCGAGCTTTTACCCACTGAGCTGAATATTTTAGTCAAATTTTTAACAAACATGCCAGCTACTCTTTCACTCCTCGGAGTTTAAGAGCAACTGCATCCATCGAGATCACTGACACTATTCTTGGTGCACAGTAACTTCACCTGAAAAGCAATCACAACCAACAGGATACACGTATAAATGAGTAAGTCACCATCTCTGGGCATCAACATCAGGAATAAATACTGGTTAAAACTCCCTAAATAGTGACAATGAGTTGACCCATGAAAGGTTTACTGTTTTTTTTTTTTTCCTTTTGTTCATTTATAATTAGTTTTTCCCCTATTTTTATTAATAATTTTATTTGTTTATATTTCAAATGATATCCCTCTTCCTGGTTATTCCTCCAACCAGCCCTCCCATCCCATCCCCCCTCACCACCTTCCCCTTTGCCTCTATGAGGGTAGGGTGCTCCTCCAACCATTCTCCCATTCCTGCCTCACCCCTTTAGCATTCCCCTACAATGGGGCATCAAGCCATCCTCCCTGTCCATTGATGGCAAATAAGGCAATCCTCTGCTATATATGTATCTGGAGTCCTCCATACTTCTACATATAAACTTCCATGTGTACTGGTTTCTAAAGGTGCCTTTAACAAGTTGAAAGATCCAGGACCTGCAGTGCTGATATGTTTTTTGTGCATGACAATCATTTCAATCATACAGTAAAATGTCGAAGGCAAAAACATCTATGTTCTTCTTTTCACAAAGCCACCATCATTAAGTAGAGTATCCGGGGCACGGTGATATCATTGCTGTTTGCTTTCATTCCATGACCGTGGAAATCAGCTTTCTTTGATCTTTGAACTGAAAAGATCACTGATCTTCTATCTGCTTCATAAATATAATATTAATATAAAGTTGTCTAGGCAATTCTTTACTTCTGAACTTTATCTATATATTGACATGATGCTCTTAAAATAGGCTCAGGAAATGGAAGTTCAGCTTTCATGAAGTTTTTCCAGTGAGTATTTAGATTATTATCTCTCTGGCACAGAAGTAAGTCCTTAATGTATAAACATGTACCAAATGGGCACTGCATTTTCAAAAAATGTTCAAATTTCAGAGTGTAAAATTCACTTGGGATAAAGGAAAGTTAGTAGAGTATCCCATTAGAAGAAATATTCGATACAGGGCACTTATGCTGTACATAGGTAGACTTCTTTTTCAGTGCTAGCTTTCCATTTTAAAAACTCACCAACACTGGCACTAGAATACTTCACCTACCAAGCAATTCGAGGACTTTCTGGAATCTCATTTGTAAACGCACCATGCTCTGTCTACCATGTCTCAGTTGTAGCCACTGCCCCAAAGCTAAATGGTTTAATTCATCAATGAAATGCAACACTGTGGGGGGGATTACATGAATGCCCAGGTCAATTCAGACCACCCCAAGAAAGTACGTTAACTGTATAGCCTTCCCTTTTCTTTAATAAAGTAAAGCCTTTGAGTAGCCAAGGAAGAACCATACAGTGTTTCCAAATTATCCCAACACTTTTTAACAAGCTCTACTTGGACATGAGGAGACAGGGAATGCCATTTGAAGCATGCAGTAACTTTGTTTTAAAGAGAACGAGAAAGCTAGCAACACGAGAGAACACTTATTTTTTTTCCTTGCCTTCAGATGTGGTTTGTATTGTGCACTGACAAAGCCAAGCCAGCCATCAGTAGATGGTGTGAATGGTGACTTTCCTAATTAAAAACATGTTACAAACCTAAAATAAATCTTCCTCATACTCTGCAGTCCCCAATATACATAATGACTTTGATCTATAAATGAAAGAAGAGTTTATTTGGCACAGAGAATAAGTCATCTTTGAGACATCCCAAGCACTTTTTCCATCACTGCTGATGTATCAATCTTCTCTGTGGAATTTCACAAGCCTTAGTTTTTGCTCCATGCCCTGTCAGCAGCCTCTATCCATACTCTATGCAGCTGGCCTCTGGCCATGCTTTCCAGCACTCTTAAAACAAACTACACTTGGCATTTGCTTGGTTGGGAGTCAGCTGATTTTATTGCCATCTTCCCCAGTTGCCTTAACCATCGTCGGATGTCTTGACAGTTGGGAAATGCAGACTGTGCCTCTGATATGTCACGTAAAATCTGCGGGAGGGATGTTTTACTTCAGGAAAAAGTGAAAGTGAAATCCCATCCTGGCCCACCCTCTTTCCAAAACAATAAACATTTCCTGGCTTCCAGGATTCCCTAATCATTTAAACCAGCACAGTTGCCATGGGTTGGGCAGCTGAACTTTAAGCCTGAAAGCACCATCTGTCCCATTTGTCTTAAAAACTTGTGAAGGTGAGTAGTTCTTTGCTATGGAGTAGTGAGCCATTGGGGAAATGTTAGGAACTTGTATCACAGAAATATATAATCCAGAGACTATATAAAGCCTATATTATATTTTTAATTTCAGTGTAAAAACAGCTATTTTTCTAAATACAGAGGGTGGGTGAACACAAACCTGTCCTCAAATTTGCAGTCCCAGGTGTGGGCTGAATGGTATATAATGATAGAGAAAACGCCATTGGTTTTATTCTGCAATTTTTATGGAATGTGATTTCCATTATATGAGAGCACCCTATATCTGAATGGGGATAAAGAATAGAAGGCACATTTTACACAGAGCAGATAACAAGAATTAGACAGTCTGTGGCTAGTGGGAATGTAGGGAAAACATATTTTAATGACTGATACATTCCTTAAGAATCCAGAGCCCACAATCAATATGACTATTGATGAAATAAACAAGCAACACTGTTTTATCGATCTTATCATAAAAATAAAGACTTCTGGATTTGTTAAATGTCAGTTTAGAATGGTTGATGTATCGATGCAGGTTGTGCAGCCTTTGAACATTAGTAGGCATGTAGATTTATGTTAAGTCGATATATGATTGGACAGTGAAGAGGTAGGCAGAGAAAAGGTAGAAAAAACAGAAAAAGAACAGAGATTGAGGGAAGAAATCCTGGTGGAGCTGGAGAAAGGAGACCTGAATGCTGGTGGCTGTAACTGGCGTTAGGTGGCATTGAATATTTTTTAAGGAATCTTTAGGTATCTTATCTCTTATGGAAGGGCAGTTTGCATCTTTGTCTATTGTGTTGAATGTTATTGTGTAGAGGATTTGTGAATTGAGAATGTAATATATAAACCTACATGCAAAGCTATCGGGCCTTAGAGTCATGTTTGTGCTGGGCCCTGGGGTAAGGAAACACTCTGTGGCAGAGGCACCAGGGCAGGTAAAGTGAACTGCCTGGAAAGGAAATCTCGTGGCGAGTGTAGCTCGTGGACCAATGACAGAGTCTCTTAGTGCCCTGCCCATGGAGTGAGACCACGGGAGCCAATAAAGAGATAAGCCATCCACCTTTTTATTATTTACTACAACATATGCAGAATGAATCGAGACATAGTTCTTGTTCAGAGAAGGTAACATTTTTCTATCTAATCCTTTATCAGAGGAATACAAGATTCAGGTCAGTCTATGCCAGGTATAAAAATAGAAGGCATGTCAGTGGCAAAAATTACAGATGAACAACTGGTTGCAATTTTAAAAAGTATTTCCAGTGACAAAGCATCATCCAAATGGCTATTTTAGTCCTTCAAGGAGCAAAGAAAAGCAAATCTAAAAATATTAGAGAAGAAATTGGGATCTTCGGAATGAGATCCGTGCTTCGGGTAAGGGGTTGGAAAGACAATCTTCATGATCCTCAATTATTGAACAGACTGTGTGCTGAAATCGCCCATGTATTGCAAAACCTTGATGGATATTACTCTGAAATTTAAAATCACTTAAAATGTAACTTGAGAAAGAATGTTTAACAGACGTGAAGAGCAGAACCAAGAAGGGCAGCTGGTAAAGTTATGTGCGTGGTCTTAAGTCATAGAACAGCAAACCCTACCCTACCTGCCATCAGATAAAGGGCCATGAGTAGTGGAAGAAATAATAGTAAAAGGAAAAAATTATATATATACATATATATATGTATATATATATAATTATATATATAAAACTGTAATGTGTAAGGCATGCTTGACTTTCTCCAGGCGTGAAATCTCTGGTTAACCTGATAGGCTATCTAAGCTTAATGGTGTTTGAATTCCTTGTATACAAATAGGTGCACATATGAGCAACACCAAAGGAATTTAGCAAATGCAAAATATAAATGTGAGTGTGTGTCTGTGTGTGTCTGTGTGTGAGAGTGTCTGTATGTGTATGTGTCTTTGTGTGTGTGTGTGTGCATGTGTGTAACTATAGAAGGAGAGCTAATGAGGATTAGAAGAGGAAAGACGAGAGCACTTGGAGGAGAAGATACGGAAATGATGCCTGCTTTAGAGGATGCAAGTGTATGTGCCTGCCTGTGGGGGCCAGAGGTAAACTGTGCTTGCAATTCCTCAGGATCTGTCATCTTTGATTATTGAGACAGGGTCTCCCATTGCCACAGAACTCACTAAATAGACAAGGCAACCTGGTCAGCAAGTTTCAGATTCTCCTGTGTCCTCCTTCTGAGCACTGGTATTGCAAGCAAGAACAACATCTCTTCCTTTCTCCCTCCCTCCCTCTCTTCCTCTCTCTCTCTCTCTCTCTCTCTCTCTCTCTCTCTCTCTCTCTCTCTCTCTCTCTCT